>NW_019729918.1:101663-116213 GCF_002891405.2 Cryptotermes secundus | reverse complement strand
CATCATTCCTGGGTTGATACACTAGGCCACATGGTAATCAGCCCCACCCCACCCAAAGATACTGAGAAAGAAATTCATTGAATAAGAGCAGTAATTTGGAGAAGTTTCACAGTGTATGGTGTGAAATTACTTACCCTTGATGACGCAGGACTGGGGCGGCTACAGGCCCCTTTCCCACTGACCCCGAGGGTGTTAGTTACCTTATGGCCCTTTGGATTCATGCCTTTCACCCTATGGGCGCCCACATGAGCAGCCTTTTGCCTTTGGGCCTCAATAGGGTTGTAGCTGTAGTCTGAGCAGAGAAAGAATGATTTTTAGATTGTAGCTTTCCATTAAAAATTACAAAATGAATTTATATGTTATGCTGCTCATCAGATATACCATATTTACGCATGTATACGCCGCACATTTTTTGACAAAAATTCAAGAGGAAAACTGGGGTGCGGCTTATACACGCAAGCGGCCTATACATGCGTAAATACGGTAATTAGAATGATAAATTCAGAGATGAGATGGCCATGGAGCAAGAATCAGGGAGAAGAGGAACGCATGTAGGATACTGGTGGGAAAGCTAGAAGGAAAGAGATCACTAGGAAGACCTAGACATAGGTGAGGATAAAATTCAGATGATTCTTAGATAGGATGANACACTGGACTGATCTGACTCAGGGTAGGAACTAATGGAGGGTGGGGCTCCATAAAATGTTGGGAAATTCGTGAGTAGCTGAGCAACTTGCGGCTTTTCAAGAAGGACTCAGCTCCATGGAGTTGGTTAGTTAATATTCCATTAATGGTTCTCACCACACCACTGGCATGGGAGAGAGAAGGCCCTTAGCACAGTGCCATCCATTATTACAGAAGCAACCCAAACACATGCAATTTCTGGACAAAATACCTGAAGCTGCCTCCTGAAACAGCTACAGAGACCTATGCGCCAGTTTCTACAGTTCTGTGCCCCACATTTTCTTTTTGTTCTGTGTAAAATTGGTATATAATTACAAACTTTCAAACCTAAACAAAATGTTTAAAAGCTACATGCTGGAACTCTCAAAAGAGACAGTCCAACTGCAGGAGTCGCAGGGTCCCTTCCCAGGGTTAAGTGGCAGGTAGGCACCCTGTCTGTAGGATGGAAACCCTGCATAAAAACCCTGGTCCTCCAAGATAGGGAGATTTGCAAAAGGCTGGTGACCAGCTCGAGTGTAAAAGGGTTACTTATAATCCTGACAAATTGTGGCTAGACGTTTGAGGACTGCTCAACCCTTGCAGATGATGATGAACAAAATGTTTTAAAGAATTACTGTTAAGAATCTAATAATTTCACACTTGGCCAAGGAATTTTCTACCCTTTTAATGAGTCTAAGGGTTCATTACTGTGTTCACAAGTGATCACCACTGGACCATAATCTAAGGCCAATAAAGAGAAGACACTGGCCTCCAAAGTCTTGTTTTTACATCATTATGAATCTGTTGTGTAAGCAGGTCAGTAACAAACAATGACAAACATTTTATCATAAGGCCCGATGATGATCAAATGACCAAAACATGTAGCCCAGTAACATTTCAATAAACATAAATTACTAAAAACAAACGTTCTCACTGACAGATAAGCCTTATCTTCCTTGGCGGCCAAAATATCACTCCTGTACTCATTACATGGAAGTGGGGCTAAACTTACAAAGGGACACCTTTTTTGTAAAACTGAAGTGGCAGAAGAGGGTATTACAAAGACATTAAAATGTATGTAGCTAAATGTGTGTTCAATGATTGGAACAGATGATTACAACAAAATGGTCAACCTCTTCAAAGGAATGGACAGTGACTGGCACCTAAAAACTGCACTTTAGTTTGAAACCAAATGAATCATTCAGGACTGAAAAGAGGGCCAAAAATTGTAGAAGGCATTTTAGAAGCCAGGCAAAAACAAAAAAATCGTGCAACATATACCACTACCATTCACTCATGTCCAACATACTGACTAGAAGTGGACTTAAAATACCAGTGCTCTACATACTGCGTTGCATCAAAATCTTTCCCAACTGTGCCATTCTGTTCCTAAAATAAACATGTTAATTTGTAATTACCGTATTTACACATGTATAGGCCGCACATTTTTTGCCAAAAATTCAAGAGGAAAACTGGGGTGCACCTTATATTCGAAATATTCGAAATCACACTTCATTTAAAAAATTATATTCATAATTAGTAATACAGGGTGTTCAAAGATCGAGGAAACCGGGGCAGCAGCATAGAGCGGTTGGAACGTTTCTCCGCGATTACTGTGCCCCTCCCTGCTAGCGAGAGTGCAGTCGTGTCGCTGATACCCTTACATCAGTTTCTGTACATGCACACATTTATAAGAATACTGTAAAAAAGATAACACAAACTTACCGTGCTTTATAACAGGTGCTGAAAGTGACCCCCTTCTGCTTGCAAACATGCTTTGCATCGCATGAATAAATTATGCGACGCTTTCTGAAGTTAGTCCACGGTAACTGAACCACATTACTGTTCATCACTTGACTCGTTACTGTCGATGTCTCTCTCGCTCGAAGTTTCGCTGTCAGGTGATGTCAGTCATACAGCGTCATCTTCAGTCCCGCCCATTGCATTGGAAATGGATGTGACTTTAAAACTTTTGGAAACCATTTCTTCTGGTATGGTGTTCCATGCAGCCACAATCCACTCACACATTTGACTTAATGAAGGTTTCTTCAATCGTCCAGTCGGCGTCATCTCCGTGGAACCGCATCTCCAGTCCCGGTAAAAGCGCCGCAAATGAGACTTGAAAGGACGGTTTATTGACACGTCAAGTGGTTGTAACATGCCAGTCATCCCCCCTGGTATCACAACCATATCACTTTTCTCCTGCCTCATCTTCACTTTCACATTTTCAGTTAAATGGCTTCGAAAACTGTCAACCACTAACATTGACCGCTGACGTAAAAGTGCGCCTGGGCGCCGAAACCACACTGATTTCAACCAATCCAGATAGAGCTCTTCTGTCATCCATCCTTTTTCTTGAACTCTCACCAAAATTCCCGGTGGAAGCTTTTCTTTCGGCAATGTTTTGCGTTTGAAGATTACAAATGGTGGTAGTTTGTTTCCATCAGCAGTGATACCAAGCATTATGGTACACCGCTGCTTTTCTGCTCCTGCAGTCTGCACATGCACGTTTTTTCACCTGCTTTGTTCACTGTACTTTCACCCAGCATTTCAAAGAACACAGGAGTTTCATCAACATTTCCAATAGCTCCCATGGTGTAGTTGTGCGTCTTTCTTAATTTCAGGACATGTTTTTGAAATGCAAGCAGTTTCTCCTGGTATGTGTCGGGAAGGCGCTGCGCTATTGACGTCCGTCGCCGAATTACAAGATCATGTCGGGCCATAAAGCGCCTTGCCCATCCATAACTTCCCTTAAATTCATTACGAGGAATTTTCATTCTGTCCGCTATTTTGAGGCCTTCAAATTGAATCATTTCCACAGACACTGAAAATCCATCCGCCCGTGTATTACGCACGTATCGCAAAAGTTTATTTTCAAGTTCTGGAAATTTAGCTTTCTTTCCGCGGAAAGATTGTCGATTTTGTGACGTTTTTTCAAGGGCATCTTTCGTTAGTATCCATCTTCGCACATTTTTTTCGTCAACGTCGAATTTTCTCCCTGCTGCTCGATTTCCGTGTTCTTGTGCGTAACACACCACATGAAGTTTAAATTTAGACGTATAACCTGCTCTTACTCGACCCATGTTTCACTCAGAACTAACCAGGCAAGTCAAGTAAAGGCGAAAAGGTTATAACTCTCCCCTGCAATGCCTTTGTTCCGAGCGGTACCGTTATTTTCGCTAGTTGCGAACTTAGGAATGTTAAACATTGCCAAATTTCGGAATAATTTCTACTCCTGAAATAATATTCCAAGAAAATTATTTTTTCAATAATTTCTTTCTGAAAATTGTGCTGCGGCCTATACACGCACACGGCCTATACATGCGTAAATACGGTACTTTGGTATCAGTTTAATAATGAGAGAATGCTAGTCTTTGGATGTCAGGCAAACAAAAACTAAAATCAAAGTCATATTATTCCTTCATTCTGAAAGGTGATAAATAACTAAGATTTGGGTGCTGGCATAGCATTTGTAGTCACCTGGAAAATTTCCTCCGATCCAACAGGTGCGCGGTAAACAGTTCAGAACATGGCTATGGAGTCAGAAAAGACAATTATATGTGTGGAAACATGCAGAACCAAACTCAACAAACATAAACCAAACACATGATTAAGACACAAAGGCATGATGTGACATAACCTGAATGAAACATCCAGAAGCATCTAATATATCTAAAAGAAAGCAGTGCAGACACCTTGAAAATACCCTGTACTTATGATGATGACCGGTTAGACCAACACATGTTATGAAGTAAAGCAGAAAGAAGAAACATAGAACCCTACGGGATTCTGACTGAGTTGCACAGGAACAGATAAAAATGAGACCAGTATTCAAGGAACAGACAGAGTAAAATCTCAGACATGTCCAACACCAACAATTTGATAAAAATGTGTTTACACTAACCGTGCATTACACTTTGAATATGGCCATGCAAAATTCCTTAATGCTGATTAACTGGTCAGTAAAATTCACGCAAACATACATTATAAATGTTTGTATTACTTACTGAATTTACATAAATTGTTCAAAATGAGATCCTCCATGTCCAATTCATAACAATGTGACTCGCAACTTTGAATCACACCATTCCTGTTAACAAATTAATATCTTAAATTTACTAGCTCTAGGCCATTCCGTACTGAGCTGAACTGTAAGGTACTGAGAGCAGACAGGATTGCGGGTTTTGAAGAAAGTGTTGTGGCATGTCTCCTGACAGTCAGAACTTTGAAGCCAGGAGAGACGGCTGCTGCTAGGGAACGGCTCAGAAAACATGCCTGTTGCTAGGATACCATTGTGTAAGCATGTGACACTACCAGAGCCATCGCTAAGCAATGTATGCACACAACAACGGAGGAACAGTGGGAAGCAGTGCTGCAGTAGCCGATCCCAGGGTCAGCTCGAGAACCCAGAGGAAGGGGAACGCGACAGAAAACATTAGTCTGTGTGACAGTGATTTGTAAAGTGCAGTCATGAGTTGTGTCTATTAACACGTCCAATAAACGAAATTACCAATCCAAACCCTGTCTATCGTCACTCAATCACCGAAAGTTTGTAAATTTTGCATGTAATTTTTACATTAGAGGAAATGTTAATATGTCCTCTGCTTAACCCTTCAGCAGCAGAGTCCCTACATGGTGTTGGGAATTGAGACTTCTTTCCCCTTTAATTCTTTGACTTATGATCCATGACTGCATATGTGTTTGCTCTACTAGCTGTCGCGTGTTATTTGCCAAGCCAGCAAACACTTCCCCGCTGTGACACAACAGCAGATGTGCTGCTGGAGGGGTTGTTTCCCACTTGTCTGATTTGAAGTATAACAAGCGGAGCTACTACTGTAATTCCCCTTTGTTCTATAAATATGCACCATGAAGTCTGGTTAGCCAAGGCCAGCAGCAAGGAACACAGTGGCCAGCCGTGTTGTGTGCAGAATATATTTACTTCAAACCGAACCAGGACAAGCTTTTATCAGATTTGGAATTACTTTCTGCTTTTCTGGATTCTGTGGTAAATGACAGAATCAAGAAAAGCACAAAGATCCATTTGGAGAATATGAAAAACTATAAAGGACAAAAAGAATATTTCTGAATGTGATGATAGATAATATGCAGGAAGAACACAAGGAAAAGAACAGATCAATTGTCAATTAGAATTCAGTTAACTGAGGGACTCTCTGTGAAATATGCTAATGCTGTAGAACACAAAGTGCCAGGTCGACACTCGTCAGACAAAACAGTGCCCAATCTAAGAGAAAGAAATTTTATAAGCAAGACTCCACCAACTGCAAAGAAATCAAAAACCACAGACACGGCATGTTGTGTGTCAAAAACTATGTACTGGTGTGACACATGTCACGTGGGACTCCGTGTGGAATGTTTTCACGACTAACACACCCAGCTGAATTTCTAAGACAATATGATAACATTATTCCTAATTTTTATAGACTTACTGTACCAAAAAATAATTCTGAAGCAGTGTGGATCAATACACCGATTCTATACACATTTCTGAATGTAGTGTGAAATTGGGGAGGGGGGATTCCAGTTTTTCCTAATTTATTACACTTTAAGTGAAGTGTTACATTTATAGTTTTAAATGTTTAAATACCCTCCCTCCCAAAGAGTGAGTAGGAATTAAATGTCCTCCATCATTAAAGGGTTAATTAAGCACCAAGCTATGTAGACACATGAATGCATTCTTATCCTCAGCATCAGACGGAGATGGGTGGCCATCCCAGGCACTTTATTGCTGAGGAAATCATCTTTGGCACCCTGTGGTTACAGTATGCTTGTCGGACCGGTTAGCGGGTGCGGTAGCAAAGAGAACAATTCCTGCCCTGCCGGAAATCAAGATCTAGTCCCCTGCACGAAACTATTTCTTCCCGTACATTTACAACAACCAGCTCTTGCCAGAGCACTCCACAACAGGTGAAAGATTTATTAAGCTCTTCCCAGGACCTGCTCATGCACACGGGAGAAGGCTTCTTAGTAATTTTCGTAACACCACTGTTCAAAAGCAAGCACAAACTTCTAAACACACAGTGGATTTTAATTTTCTTAAAAATTTTGATATTTAACACAAATATATTGTTATTTGTGTTTAATTTTGTTCACTAATATGCAGCAAACAAAACAATTACAGCCATACCAACATACAAACATCTTCTCAAAAGTCAGTAATTTTATAGGAATCTATTCTGGTAAGTATTAAGTTTTTATAAGGCAAGCAGAAGGTCCAAAGTACATGCATCTTTCTTTTATTCGTTTTTAATACGTCGGGGTTCTAAACTACGTACATATATCAACTCCATGGAACAGAGCCTTTCTTTTCTAAACTGATTACTTAATGACGCTGTCGATATCAAGACTACAAAGCATAGATAGGATTATTTATGAATATTGAGCAGTTGATAACAGTACAGACAGGCAGGAGGGACTGAAATACATGAGAAAATCTGCCCCAGTACCACGCTGTCCACCACAAATCCCATGTCACCCGACCTTGGATTGAACCTGCGTCACAAGTTTTGAAGACAACCAATGTCTCCGCTATGGCACGGAAGAGTCCTTCTAGATAAGTGGGTAGTAAATCAGCTAGCCAAAATGCTCCCCACATCTCATGAGACCAAGAATTCATTAATGCCTTCACAGAGCCTCTCTCTCTCTCTGCTTTAGGTTTCCCAATTAAAATTCTGTTAACATTTCTTATCTCTCTCATGTGTCATGTGACTGGTTCGGTACTCAAACTTGACAAAAACAGACAACACGGAGATATGAGAGAGCTCCTTTTTCCCCAAGAAAAGGAATTGGCCTAATAACAAAGGTGCCAGTAGGCCTATTTTGACAATTACCTGAAAATGGGAGTACAGAAAACTCCCAGCATGTCAGGTTTATTTATCTGAACGGACGTCTAATTCAGCAGTGACATAATGAATCAGCGGTCATCACAAACATTTACTGTGTCATAACACTTACTTTAAGCACTCTGAGACCTCTCATGTGTGTACAACAGTGTGACCAGAGTCCACAGAGGTGCACAGGGGTTACATTCCCTCAAAGTGATTCCTGTAGCTTCAAGTTAGAAATCTGCTTTGCAGTGATACATGCTGTCACCTGATATCAAAACTCTTGATCAACCTCAACCTGATAAGAGTATCCTGAAATTGGAGCTGGGTCCTTCTTGGCAAGTGGCCAGTCACTCAGCTACTCCAGATTTTCCAAACATTTCATGGAACCCAAACGTTCACTACAGTGTCCACAAGAGCCTTTCACCTGTCCCTATTCTGACCAGTCCATACCATTCCATTCTATCTCCCTAAGATACATTTTAATATTACCCTCCCACATATATTGACGTCTTCCTAGTGGTCTCTTCCCTTCTGGCTTTCCCAACAAATCCTAGATTGACTGCTCTTTCCCCCCACGTGTGCTACAAGCCCTTCCTATCTCATCATCCTTGATCTGATCACGCTACATAAAATCTCAACAAACACAATGATAAGTATTAATCACAACAAAGTAACCATCTGCAATAAAAATCGTAATTAAATTCATCAGCAAGTAACTGCCGAAAAACCTCAGGGGCAGAAATTTCAAGATTCACTGTGCAAGTCACTCCTTTCTGTCTTGCATAATTTGTGCTTTCCAAGAGAAATTCAATGTCTGATTCTTTCTCTCTATACAAAGGAAATTTTGCAGGCATTAGACATAGAAACAACTATGAAACTTGAGGTTAACATAGAAATGAATTGTTGAGCACTGATACCTTGAACAAATGTTAAGTTACACAGTTCATTACAAAGGAACGGCAAGTCTTCTGTCTCAGTGCATCATGTCTGTTCTCTGGGTACTGACATTTTGATGCAGATGTGTTAAGTGTGGTACAGCATATAAATGACATGCTTCATGAGCGACTATTTATATGCATCATTTTTGTTTACATGGCATTAAAAGTCGGCCTCTATGCACCGTTCTACGATTTAGGCCAAGAAAGGAATACAGGAGAAAGCAGAGGAATTTAAGGGGATGAAAGTTTATGTTACACATGATGACATTTACAGAATACTGAAGCAAATCACTTACCAGGATGTCTCTGGCCGTGTTCTTGGGCCGTTAGTCGCCCAAGATTGAGGTATTTCTGCTCTTCGACCGATGTCAAGGCATGCCACATCTTACCAAGTCTGAAAATCACGAAAGGAAACACTTGTAAAACAAGTCAGATTCTATGAGGTTGCGAGGGTTGGTGTAAGAACATCTTAACTGGTACTACAGAAAGAAGTTCCGTGGATGGTAGGGATGACTGCAGTGCAGTGAGGTGAAGTAATCTGCTGCTGACCCTCGCCAACAGAATTATTCTTAGTTTCGGGACTCGTCGTGACTCATGACCAAATACTTATCTGTTCCAAGACTCTCTCACATGTTTTGAAATAGGGCCTCCTCTTTGACAGCGCTCAAATCTTCCCCCTTTATCCCACTGTTATATTCCCTTCCATCACCCTGTGGCCTATGTCAACCAAAAGACCTTGTGGCTAGTGAAAGTCATCACAGTGTTATCTCCGCTAACATTCTTCCGAACAGAATGTTCAGACAATGAAAGTGGAGTGCAGATAATTACACCAGAGGTGGAAGCGCAGCAGCTCGAAGGAGATGAGGGGAGGTTATATCCATGGAACTTTATTCTGTGGCATCAACATAGGCTCCGTCTACTATAGGAACAAGTTAGCATCATCATCATCAGTGATGTAGACCGCTATGGCATCATTAGAAAGCTGCTGAATTCTATGTAACTTACTTCATTCATTCATACATCAGTTGGATTTTCAGACCTACTCATGCACAAAATTTTCTCCCTTAAGTTTGCCTATACAAGGTATGATGTAGCCTCATTCAGAGAGTTGGCAGGAGGCTACAAGGTGTTATGTGATTGCAGAAAATTGTTCAGCTCATGCTTGGTGATCGGAATGTATGGACTCACATACTGAAGGGAGTAGAAGTGACACATTCAGTTCCAAATGTCCTCCTCCATTTGCTGCCAGCTCTTTCACTGAACCATTCATAATCTGACTAGCCGCCTTATGCACTTGTTGAGATTACTGATAAGTCACTGTTTTCCATATTTATTTATTATAGGGCCAGGGTGGTCATATACTCTCACTTACTTGTAAGTAAGAAAATTAAAAGTAAAGCTATCCCTGTACCAGGCCATGGAGGCCCATAGGGTTGTGAGACGTTGAGGGTCCCACATTATCTAGACAACTGGCTCAAAGATGGCGGTAAGATTGTCAGCCTTACACGCCGGCTGCGCTTTACTAATAGGGTTGTGAGACGTTGAGGGTCCTGGTACTCATTTCTGCGAGGCTCAGTGAACCCCAGGGATATAGCACGGCTCAGTGAACCCCAGGGATATAGCACATCTGGAAGGATTAGGTCAACTGAACAAAAAATCCAATGACCTCATCAGGACTTGAACTCGAGACCTTCAGGCTAGTAAAGAAAATCATGTCCACCCTTTGCTACACAGATGGCATTTCTTGTAGTTAGACAATAGTTTAATTCTCCTTTCATATACATGGAGCAGGGATAGCTCAGCCATTGTGGTGACTGGGTTAGGGGCTGGATGACTGAGGAATTGGGGTTTGATTCCTGACAGGATCGGTAGGTATTATCTTTTGCACATGTCCAGTCGGGCTTTCTGTTTATCGGGGAGCTCTTTCTGTAGGGGTGAGGCTGAACATGCTTCCGTATGTATTGTTGCTATTAAAAATGCGTGGAAATATACACATATTCTTTCTTACTGTCTACTTGGTGAGGTGCTTAATTAAGCACAGGGCAACTTCATACATTCATGGTGCAAGAATAATAAGGGTGGCAGTTGTACAGGCTTGAAAATTCGTCTGATTCTCAAGGCATGGTTATGTCGTTACACTGTTTAGGTGACTTACATGAAGGTCATGTCTATCTGTGAATGACCTTGTATTGGTTTGATGTATAATATTTTCAATAAATGCTGCCATTCAACAACTTTGGTTGAAATAGAACAGAAAATAACAGACAATATACATGAAGACCTATATGCATTTCTGTGCCCATCTCAAGGGCAAGTGTTAAAAACAGCTGTTGGTTCAAGAGGTGAATAAACAAAAAGGGTAGAAAAAATTAAACACACAAGTTATGTTCAGTGCATTTCTTCAGATCTGCAAATAGTTAAACAAAAAAATTCTTTTGCTGACTCGAGGTCTGGACAATATTCATAAGATAATATATATCAGAAGTCTTGGCATCAATGTGTTGAAAGTTTGAATACTTGCGACCTAATATCAGCATCTGAACAGTTGGACAGATTTTGGAAAAATAAAAACAGATGGAAGGAGAAAATGGAGACTTTCACAAAAAATTAATGTGCAAGTTCAGATTTTCAGCCACACTGATCCCATAATAAAGTTCATTTACGGTCATATATGGAATTTTTTCATGTGTATCACCAGCTGCTAATCTAATATTATACAAAAAAACTTAAGTAATTTTAATAAAATAGAAGATCACCATTTGAAATGTTGTGCACCACATCACGGAATAGAGCGCCTCCATGTTTACTTGACCTGATATAATTTGCATCAAAGTTACTCTCCTGAAAGTTATTCTCGGAAGATTCAACGAGCAACTGATATGGATTAACAGTGGATTTCAGTTAATCACTTTCCTTGCTGTTTTAAAATTCTGTGCATTGCGAACTATTTCAAAAATACATTAATTTCTTATCACCCACATAATTTATAATAATGATAAAGTTGTCCCTGTACCTGCTTAATTAAGAGCTAATGCCATGAAGACATATGGGGGAGCGGAGGGATTGTTCCACAATTGTGGACCTTGGCACGGAAAGGGGTGAGTGGTCGGTCAGCTTCATGCACTGGCAGCTTGGCCTCCTGGAGAAATAATGCCCAGTGCCCACTGCACAGGAGACACTGGTGGGCCTCAGAGCCAGTCAGGATGCTTTCAACTAGAGAAAAATCTGTCATCCCTGCCCACAATTGAACCCCGGATATCCAGAGCCAAAGCCCGTCACTATACTCACTCAACTATCCTGCCACCTTATAATCTGTATCAGCAGTGAAAGCTGCTGCTTACCTTATGCTAATTTCGCTGCTTTTCTCTGTGGCATACTGCGTTGCCAGCCTCCTGCGCCATTCTTTACAAAACAGTATGTATCCATTTGGTGGACGCTTGATGTTCATTCTTGAAGCTGGATCCATCTGGAGGAAAAGAAACAAAACATTCAGTCAGTGACAGTGGTCCACAAACTCTTTCATTTTGAGACTCTCTTTTTGTGACTATCATAAAATAGCAACTAATGGAAATATTGAAAATAGGGACAGAAATACACACAATCGCTCGATACACCACCAAATGTGGAACTGACCATCTTAGACTTGACAAGTCTAAACAGCTTCAACCTCATGACTCCATGTGGTGCCAGAAAGACCCACAGATAATTCTGACTTGCACATAAATAAGCCCTGGCCTCTAAAAATTAGCCTCACCAGATCACAAGACAGCTTCAAAGCAGTGACTCATCCACTCAACTAATTTACTTGAAGGAAAACAGTCAAATAACATACCTTACTTATAAATGGTAAAGTCAATGAGCAAGTCACTAAAGGTCCACAATCATTAGATCCATCATATTCAAAGACCACGGTCATACCATTTTCTAAAAAAGATTTCTGTGGTGAAGTAGCTAATTGGCAAAAATACGTCATTTCAAGATAGTACACTTAAAAAGATGCTATCATTATATCTATGTTCACCTCTGAAAAATTAAAATGCCACATGATTATTTTATGAAATTCTTAAACTGAAAAAAACTCTACGGTAAATTATTTATCAAAGTCAGAAACTGCAGCACTCTGAGGTTGATCTGCTTCACGGCAAACAAACTGTTATATTTCTGGATTCCCAGGATTTTTCTTCCTTAAAATGGACCAAAACGTCTCAGCTCATCTTATACACCAGTAGGTCTTGTACTAGAATCAACAATGAAAATATGTTAAAACACTAGAACCATGTTCGATATGAGGACTCTGAAAGTGTGCTTTCTGGGCTGTACGGTGTAGTTCAAAGACAGCCTGACGCTTTGCACTTTATGAATGATCAACTGGTGATATGTCTGTGGGCTTCGGATGGAAACCTTTATGTGTATCAAGGCCTTTTAGAATTTTAGAAGGCAGTTACCACGTAAGACATGACCAATCCAATTAGCCTTCCGTTTTCTTATTTCGTGTAGGCTATTCCTCTGCTGACTGACTCTTCATTTCTCACATAATCGGTCCAACTGATCTTCTCCATCCTTCTCCAACACCACATACCTGATGGAAATATTGACAATGAGAAAAACGAAAACACTCACCAGCTGCAAAATGTAAAGGAGTTGATTTCCTCGCTGCTGTATCTCTTGCATTTAAAGTCTGAGGCGATATTAGCTTTTTAACTCTAGAAATATCTCCAGTTTTACACGCTTCAAAAAGCTCTCTTAATGGATCATTTGCTGTAGGAATCGGTTCTATCGATGCAGCTGAAACAGACCTACGATTCGCCGTTTTAATATTGTTGAACTCGCCTAAACAACAAGACCATAATGAAAACCAAGACGTTCGAGACTAAGGTTACGTTTAAATGTATCTGCGTACAGTGTTTTCTAGTTACACAAGTTGTTCTAATGTGTAAAATGTAGGATTAATTTAGTTCAGCTGTAATGCTTTCATATATATATATATATACACACACACACACATCGAACATGCACCTACTTTATTAAATGTGAAGATTACGAACGATTACGTAATTCTGGAAGTTCTGGGACGATGCTGCGTAGTTTTACCAATCTAAACGGCGTCACAAATTTTACTACGTCCAAGTCCAAATATAAAGTTCTATTAAATGCTAACGTTCAAACGTTCTGTTACATTCTATCGCAAAAGCCCAACTTTGGCTTCTTAACATGTTTATTATAACCTTCATGGACGAACTATATTTTATAATATTGTAATATTGCGTAAGGCCTCTCGTACATTGGAAGCGGAAAGCTGTGGAAAATTGCGATGAGGAGTTCGTCCGAACATGCACGGAAATGGCCGAACGATCCTAACAGCTTGCATCAGGTTAGGGTGGGAATACACACGAGCATGCCGCTGCTTTAAGGCCTCTCGTCCATTGGAAGCGGAAAGCTGCGGAAAGTTGCGATGAGGAGTTCGTCCGAACATGCACGGAAACGGACGAACGATCCTAACAGCTTGCATCAGGTTAGAGTGCGTCCATTGGTAGCAGCACTGTTCATCAGTGAACGCGTGTATACTTGCGAACTGTGAAATATCCAGATTGGTTTGGATTTTTCGGACGAAGAGCTGCGTTCACCACCTACTAACTGATACTGTTGAACCGAGAAATCTGTCGAGTAGTGTTCCTGACATTGCGGACGCCTGTATTGAGACAGGCACTGATAATATTACAACACAAAGTGAATATAATGATGCATTTTCTACTCCAGATTTTCAATCAGATATCGAGAATGATGCACCTGTAAATACGTCTCCGGCACAAAAAGAGCATTTCAAAAGTCCGCTTAAAAGAGGAAAGAAAAGAATTAATTATGATGACAAATTCTTCGAAATAGAATCTAAAAAGTTGAGCTACTTCGAAAAGAGCTCTCAAATGAAGCAGGATAGTGACTGTCAATTTCTGATGAGCTTGCCTGAAGAAAGACAGCTGCGATTACGCATGAAATTGATGGATGTTTTACTGCAGGAACAGGAGGATCGAAACAGCAGTGTGATGTCCACGTCAAATGTTTCGCCTCTATCCCTTGAATCGACACGCAGTTCCCATAATAGTTCC
>NW_019729918.1:38110-98814 GCF_002891405.2 Cryptotermes secundus | reverse complement strand
TAATATCGAAATATTGAGAGATCAGTACGTAATTATTACGTGAAGCGACAGTTGTCTGCAGTTGTCGGTGGGATACGGTTCTGTGTACAAGTTATTCGTGCAAGAGTCGGAAGCCACGTTTTCTGCAAAATCGGTCCTGTTGCTGTATACGTGTAACAGTATACTGTTAGAATCGGCGTTTACCATTTGTCCAACGCGAACAGACCAGGGGCTTCATAACGAGGTCGCCATTCTGTAGGTGCTCACAGTGCCGAAGCTTGTCGGTGTGTGTTGAGCGTGTTAAGAGAAGCTATTGCAGTTGGCATATATTCTTGTATATGTACACCGTGTTCGAGTGTTAAATCTTCATTTTAAGCCATTCGCTTGTGTTTTTTGTTCCATTGCTTAAACCGAAAGCCCAACCATGCCTCGTATAACGATAAAAGGTGGAACGTGGAAGAACACAGAGGATGAGATCTTGAAGGCAGCAGTGATGAAATATGGGAAAAACCAATGGTACCGTACTGCAATACTGGTATGTAGGAAATCGGCAAATGAATGTATATCTCGTTGGTATGAATGGCTTGATCCAAGTATAAAGAAAACAGAGTGGAGCCGTGAAGAAGACGAGAAACTATTGCATCTAGCAAAATTGATGCCAACTCAGTGGCGAACCACAGCACCCATCGTTGGAAGAACAACAGCGCAATGTTTGGAACGTTACGAGTACCTGCTGGATCAGGCACAGAAGGAGGATGATGGAGAGGACGCTGCAGATAACCCACGCAAGTTGAAGCCTGGGGAAATTGACCCCAATCCAGAAACAAAACCTGCATGTCCAGATCCCAAGGACATGGATGAAGATGAGTTGGAGATGTTGTCTGAAGCACGTGCACGACTTGCCAATACTCAGGGAAAGAAAGGGAGAAGCAATTAGAAGAAGCACGTAGGTTGGCAGCTGTACAGAAACTGAGAGAATTGCAAGAGGCTGGAACTGAGTTGGCACCTAGGGAGAAAAAGAAGCGTGGGCTAGACTGTAATGCAGAAATCCCATTTGAAAAGCTCCCTCAACCAGGATTTCATGATACTAGCAATGAGATATTTGATCCGGCAGCTCCTGATTTTAGCTGACTTAGGCAGCAGCATCTTGATGGAGAGCTGAGAACAGAGAAGGAAGAGCGCGAGCGTCGAAAGGACAAGCAGAAATTGAAGCAGTGGAAGGAGAATGATATTCTTATGGCTATGCTGCAGAATCAAGAGCCAGCTAAGAAGCGCAGGAAGTTGGTTTTACCAGAACCTCAGATATCAGACCAGGAGCTGCAACAGGTGGTGAAATTGAGACGCGCGAGTGAGGCAGCCAGAGAAGTTTCTACTGAGGGTGGACACCAGCCTTCAGATACACTGCTGGCCGATTATTCTCTGACCCCTGCAGGGGGCACTCACAACTGACAGGATCTTCCAGGAGGCTCAGAACATGATGGCTCTCACTCATGTAGACAGAACCTCTTAAAGGAGGATTGAATACACACTTGCATAGTTCAAACTTCTCAGGCATGACTCCACAATGGGAAATTGTCACCACACCAAACACAGTGCTCGCAACTCCATTCAGAAGCCAACGTAGTGATGCACTTCATGCTCCAGCTGGTGGGGGTTTCCATACACCAAACCTAGATGGCAACAGCGGTGCTGTTGCACCTACACCCATTCATCACAAACTAAGCATTAATTCAGAAGAGGGGGTGGTTGTGGGGCACACACCCCAAACCATGCATAGTTATCAGCGCCAGTTAAAAGAGCAGCTTCTATCTGGGTTGAACTCTTTGCCTGCCCCAAGGAATGATTATGAGATAGTTGTCCCAGATTCTGAGGAAGAAATCGAAGCTCCAGTAGACACTGCGAACAGTGTAGACGACCAAGCAGATGTGGACACCAGATACCTTGCTGAGTTGAAGGCCAAACGCGAACTGGAGATGCAAAGCCGTTCCCAGCCAGTTCAGCGGGACTTGCTTCGACCAATGGAAGTCACCATGACAGTACTGCGTCCACCTCACGCAGACACCCCACTCACAGAACTACACAAGGCTGAGAAATTGATCAAAAGAGAAATGATCACAATGCTACATTATGATGCAGTCTATTCACCACCTGTCATACCAGCTGAAACCAAGAAGCGTGGTCAAGTGAGAAGCCAAGCACAGCATTTAGCGTACCTTGAGCAGCATCCCTATGAGACCTACAGCCAGGATCAACTAGCCCAGGCACACGCAGTATTACAGCGAGAGATGAAAGTAGTAAAACAAAGCATGGGGCATGAAGACTTGTCCTTGGAGTCGTACACTCAAGTGTGGGAGGAATGTCTTGCACACATACTCTTTCTGACAAGTCAAAATCGGTACACACATGCCAGCGTAGCCAGTAAGAAAGATCGTATTGAGTCACAAGAAAAATGCATGGAGCAGAACCGAGGCCACATGACACGTGAGGCAAAGAGGGCTGCCAAGATAGAGAAGAAACTGAAAATCCTTACAGGAGGCTTCCAGTCACGAGCACAGGTACTTATAAAACAACGGCATGATTTGTATGAGCAGACAGAGCAGGCACAACTTGAACTGCCGACATTCAATTTCCTTCAGTGCCAGGAAATGGCTGCCATTCCATGAAGACTTGAGTCGCTGACAGAGGATGTTAGCAGGCAAACTGAACGAGGTAAGACATTGCAGGCCAAGTTTGCTGAGCTTCAACAAACAGTGGAACAGTTACAGGACTGAATGTTCACTCTAGAAGGCTGCAGAAGTTACATTTGGAGGCACCTAACTGTGCTTACTGTTTCCTTAATTGCATTGTAAGTAAATGTACCTGATCGCTGCTAGGGGCAATAGGCCAGTAAACACTTACCCGCAGTGATGCAACAGCAGAGGAGCTGTGCTAGGCCATGAGATGGTAAACACTTCCCCGCTGTGAGGTATGCTGGAAATAAGAACAGAGAACAAAAGTTTCTCTGAATTTTTTTCTCATAATGCACTGTTGGCAAGTACTAGTTTTGTTGTATTCTTGAAAGCAATTTATGGAACGAATATTGATGTGAGTTCTGCAAGAAAGCAATATTAAATTTTCATATTGTAAATTTCACATGGTTTGTTTGAATAATTATCCATTCACTGTCATTAAACTTGCAAATGATGATAAGAAGTAACAGCACTTACTGTAGTGTACTGCATAAGTTTAGGCTAGTTTTATAAGCAAACTAAGGAAGCTGGTCTTGGCTTACAGACAGTTCAGCCATATTTACGAAGAACAGAAGCATTGCCATCGTCCCTGCACTTTTACAAGTAGATACATTGTAACCAACATACAACAGCATAATATGTAAATATGTCTGTTGATTACAACAACTTTATACTTTCAATAAATGATAGAATCAAATTGTTGATAGATCAGTTTGGCTTATTCAAATATTTCCACACAACATGTTTCGGTCCTTTACAACCATCATCAGGCATTTATAAACAATAAAATGCATCCGTGTTCATTACTAACCTTAATGACACAGTGGATCCATTGCTAACAGTCTTTTCATATACAAAGTTTTTACATAAGATTACAATGTTTAAATATACTAATATACTTGCTGAACATCAGTAAACCTATTGTTATTTTTATTTTGTACTAACTTTGTCTCATTATGTATAATTTTTTCTTGTTGGGGCAAGGTGGTGATAACATGTTTCACACTTTTTTCCTTATGGGGACATCAGTGTTGTTTGAGTGTCTGTTGATTGCATAAAGCATTTGTTTTAAGCAAGAAACACAAAAAGTAAAACAAAGTAAGGTAAAACAAAACAGATGAGTGTAATTGATATCATCTTACCTTAGATTAATTTTGTGTACTGTTAGAATCCTGAAAGTAGTTCAGCAAATTATAATTCATATTTTCTTGTCATGGGGTGTGCTGGGATAGTTTTTTTTGTAAAATGAGCAATGTTGGGAGCTAGATAACTGGGGTTTCGTTCTCGGGAGAGGCATACATTTTCTCTTCACCATCACTTCCAGACCAATTCTGGACCTAGCCTCATAGCCAGTAAGGCTCCAATCTGGTATTGAAAGCAGCTGGAGCTTAAAGGTGACCATTCACCTTCTTCTGGTGCTGGGGTTAGTACTTTACTTCAATACTCCCTTTACACCTTCATCGTGTGGTGCTTCAGCATGGAAGAATTTTACCCTTTATCGTTACGTCACAGGATCTCATTTTGAACCCAGTCACATTTACATTAGATCAGTGAAGTTACTTTTATAGATCAAGGCACTGGAAGGCCGGGTTGCTGTACTGTGTAAGCAAGAGGCGGGGAGCAGGGATGAACTCTCAGTATAAACAGTCTGCTGAACCCTGTAAATATAAACTTGAGAAGAAGAACCTCCAGCTTCAAGAAGAATATGCCCGATTGTTTGACCAATTTAAACAGGTAAGATTATGAATGTCATGTTTACAGTCTGATGGTTAGAATAAAAAATAAATATTAATTGTAGGAGTGTAGCCGAAAGATGCTGACAGGAGAATTTTGCAACTCCTCACTCTAAATGCACCAAAAATGATCCCCTACAAACTGCATCCCAACAAACCTAACAGAACCTGAGAAATCATAAATGTCTAACATAACATAAAATTTCTTGCATTTTGATGTTTGTAAGCTCTCTGAAATCGAGTGTTCAAAATTGTACTTCGAGGAAAGCACATCAACCACTGATCCAGTTAAAAGTAAAAGCAAAGTAATTCACTTAGTCTGATCTGCCCAACAGACTCTCTGCCTTCACAGTCAATAACATGACTCCCCTGTCCCCGTACAAGCAGCTGCATTATGCTTTAATTTGAAAAGGAAACAATGCTTAATTAACACACTCACTTAATACTGCTAGACCTGAACTGTGATTTAGCACAAACTTCCATTTTGTTTGAATAAAACCACATTACACTGTATCACCAATGTACAGAGGTCCACAGATGGGTCACTTACATCACTAGGCATTACCCACAGCCTGGTATTTTCTTCTTCCTTCATTTCCCTCTACCTAGCCTTACATTTATAATGCACTTCTATTTAGTCCATGCAATAACAAGGCAGCTCCCATGAGATACAACAGTTGAATGAGGTCACAGTAAGTAAATCTCTGATGAAGTATCTATCGCCTTTGGGTTGGTGGCCTGTGCCAAACTAGGTCACTGCTGTGAAAGGAACAGTGTAGCTGTAAACGTCCAGGAATCATACCCACATTTGTTTCCCTAAGCTAGTGGAGACTAAATCTAGTCATCTATTTCACTTTGGGTCTTCTCTGTAAAGACATTTTCACCCCTGAGCTTCTGATTTCTAAGGAATTGTATATCCTTCTGCTTTCCTTTTGCCCACTTAAAAGCTTTCACCCACACTACGAGGGAGCGCCTGGTTTTCTTCGAATCTCTGAGGTGCGAGGAGGCAGATCCTCGAACAGCCCAGTATGCACCATGAACAGTAAAGAGGAAAGTGCCCCAAATCTAAAGGGATTGCTGCTTATGCAATCAACAATTATGTGTACCTCACTGCCTTAGAAGCCGTAAATTTGAAACCTATCTTTTCAAAGCAACAGAGAGGGATGCTTTGACTTAATGTCTGTGACACTAAGCAGTCTCGATTTGGGCTTCGAGCAAGATGGACATATTCCGTCACATCAGCGAGCAAATACTCATATGGTCAGTTGTAATTGTTCTTTCATTTATCTTAAAGTCATAACCTGATCTGTCGGTTACACATATACATAGCTGAATTACATGTTACAGTGTTAACATATACTGATTTTTCTAAGTGTAAAGGGGTTTACTTCATTACACAACAAATGAAAACAAAGCTTTCTTATGTCACCTATACTAGTTGAACGCACACTGTATAGCCTTGAGAAGAACTGGCTGGTCACAACTTGAAATACTCATTTTCCTTCAAATGCTTCAATCTATATTGTGAGACTAACAGACATACAAGGTTCATCATTCCTGGGTTGATACACTAGGCCACATGGTAATCAGCCCCACCCCACCCAAAGATACTGAAAAAGAAATTCATTGAATAAGAGCAGTAATTTGGAGAAGTTTCACAGTGTATGGTGTGAAATTACTTACCCTTGATGGCGCAGGACTGTGGTGTCTATGGGCCTCTTTCCCACTGACCCCGAGGGTGTTAGTTGCATTTTGGCCCCTTGGATTCGTGCCTTTCATCCTATGGGCCCCACACAAGCAGCCTTTTGCTTTCATGCCTCAATAGGGTTGTAGTTGTAGTCTGAGCAGAGGAAGAATTATTTTTAGATTGTAGCTTTCCATTAAAAATTACAAAATGAATTTATAAGTTATGCTATTCGTCAGATATAATTAGAATGATAAACTGTGAGATGAGATGGCCATGGAGCATGAATCAAGGACAACAGGAATGCATGTAGGATACTGGTGAGAAAGCTAGAAGGAAAGAGATCACTAGGAAGACCTAGACATATGTGAGGATAAAATTCAGATGATTCTTAGATAGGATACATACATACATATACATACATACATATACATTTGCGTTTCAGATTATTCACAAATGTGCACAGGCACAGAATATAAAACATGTCAACAAGCCAACAAGACATTGGAAGCATGTACATTCACAAACAAAATCACTAGCATATATAATCCATACTTGTCAAAAAAAACACATAAAATTGTTAAAAGGAAATACAGATTGCAGCAAATACACATACAATAGTTAAAAAGCAATACAAATTGCAACAAGTACACATACAATAGTTAAAAAGCAATACAAATTGCAACAAGTACACATACAATAGTTAAAAAGCAATACAAATTGCAGCAAGAATATATGAGCACAGCCAAGGACATAGAGTTAAATGAAGTGTACACTGTCAGACACCTCTTGACAGGTCTTGACAGAAAAGCAGGAATTCCTCAACAGTATAAGAAGGGTTTTGAAGCAATACATCCTTTAGTTTCTCAATAAACTGTTTTTTATCATGTACCAACTCAATTAAAAAATCAGGCAAACTATTAAAAACTTTTACACTCATACAATAGACCCCTTTTTGCCTCTTTGTTAGATGCGATTGAGGAACATGAAGGTTTCTAACTTGTCTTGTTGATTTACCATGAATTGTATGATTAAAAGTATAATGCCCCAGATTGTTTACCATTAGTATCATTAAAGATAAAATATATTGAGAAGCCAATGTCAAAATTTTTAATTTTTTAAAAACTGTTCTACATGATTCTCTGGGTTTCATTCCCAACATTATCCTGATGGCCCTTTTTTGTAAAAGAAAAATCTTCTTAGCCTCCCACGAGTTTCCCCAAAATACTATCCCATATCTCATAATTGAATGAAAGTATGCATGGTAAATCATCTTTAGTGTTTCAATATTGCTATACAATTTCATGTTTCTTATTGCAAAGCATGCCTTGCCCAATCTGGACAGCATCGATTCAATCTGTGACTTCCAATTCAGGGTCTTATCAATTTCAATGCCCAAGAATTTAACGTGGGTTTCCTGATGCAATATCTCATCATTAAACTTTAAATGTATAGACATATTATCTCGATTAGTTGTATCAAATTTTACCACTTTAGTTTTCTTCAGATTTAGAGACAGGCCATTAACTGCAAACCAACGGCTTAAAGAATTCAACACTAAGTTAGACCTTACTTGGATTTCATCAATATCAATACCAGACACTACTATGCTTGTATCGTCTGCATACAACAATAACCTATCATCAGTATTTAATGCTGATGACAGGTCATTGATATATAAAAGAAACAGCAAGGGACCCAAAATCGAGCCCTGCGGCACTCCATATTCAACAATCTCCCATCCTGAACAACATTTTTCATTCCCATTAGTATACAATTCCACTCTTTGCCTTCTATTTCCCAAATATGATTTCAACCATCTTAAAGTTTTACCACCAAGTCCATATACAGCCAACTTGCTCAAAAGGATATCATGCACCACACAATCAAATGCCTTTGTCAAATCACAGAATATTCCTAATGAAAGACAGCGTCGTTCCAAAGTTTCTAATATATGATTAGTTAAGGCATAGATTGCAGATTCTGTACTTCTATTTTCTCTAAATCCAAACTGAGCAGATGAAATTAGATTATTTGTATGTAGGTGCTGCTTTATCCTATTATACATCGCTTTTTCAAATATCTTGGAGAAGATTATTAACAGTGATATTGGTCTATAATTTGCCATAACGACCTTCTCACCTGTTTTGTGTAAAGGTCTTACTGACGCAAATTTCATTCTATCGGGAAAAATTCCACGTTCAAGTGATGCATTAAGTATATGTCCAAGTGGTTTACTTATTTGATTAATGCTATATTTTAATATTCTGCTAGAAATACCATCATAGCCTGTAGAATTTTTCGATTTTAGTGTCTTAAGTATATTCTTTATTTCCACCTCAGTTACGGGTATTAATTTCAGTTCAGGTAAGTTATCATACTTAAGGTTATTTAATAATTTAATTGCCTCACTTTTATCAGCATTTTTTGTTGCCAAATTCTTAGTTACAGTTATAAAATGTTTATTAAATATTCTCACTAATTCCTTAGGATCCGTTACTCTACTTTCTCCCACTTGCAATTCTGTTACTTTATCTGAGACCTGGTTTTTTCCGGATTCTTTATTAATAATCTTCCAAGTTACTTGTATTTTATTTTCTGAATTAATTATTAATTTTTGATAATACAGTCTCTTTGCTTCTCTTATTACTCTTACTAGTATCTTACAATATCTTTTATAATATAACTTCAAACTATCATCACTTGATTTTTTAACTAAGATGTATAATGCTCTCTTATGCTTACAAGATATTCTTATGCCTTTCGTTATCCAATTATTAGAGTCTTTCTTTTTTTTATATACTATGGGAAAGCTATTTTCAAAGATTGATAAAAAAATGTTGTGAAAGATATTAAATTTCATATTTACATTCTCTTGATTATAAACTTCTATCCAATTTTCATTCTGTAAAGCCCGTTGAAAACATACTATGTTTTCCTCATTAATGTCTCTATATGCTCTAACATGATCACTTTGCCTCATCACCAGCATGTCTCCAAGTATCAGAATTTGCCCATCGTGGTCCGAGAGACCATTTATAGCAGAACAAACTTGGAATTTGTTATAAGCATTCTTGTCTATAAAAAAATGATCAATCAATGAGACAGAAGTAGTACTTATTCTAGTTGGAAACTCAATTATTTGTGTTAAATTATAAGTATCTAATAAAGCTTGTAATTGTACTTTTTTACAGTTTTCACTAAGGTAATTTATATTCGTATCACCACAGATTATTGGTTCCAATTTAAGGCTTACTAGATATGAAAGTGTGGAATCTAGCCGCTCGATAAATTGACATATATCTCCATCAGGCGCTCTATAAATACATAAAATACATAATTTCCTATTATTTAAAATTATCTTTACAGCACAGACTTCGAAAACCCTTTCCATACTTAAATTTTTGAGATCTAGCTCTTGATATGATAAATCTTCTTTAACTAAAATACATACTCCACCATTCTGACACATGTTACGTGAGAACCCTGCTGCCATTTTATATTTTGTCATAGAAAATATGGATAACTCGCTTATACTCAGATGGTGCTCACTGATACATAAAATATCAGGATAATTACATGCATCATTTAGAAAAATGTCTAGTTCTTCTTTCTTATTTCTAATGCTTCTTATATTTTGATGATAAATTACAAGTGAAGTCCACTGCCTACTATTATCCACCTTATTCTTATTATAAATCATTCCCATAAAAAATCCTTATTTCTCGTAGTTGGGATCTTTCGTCGCCTTCTCGGAGGAGCAGTTTGTTCTGCTACTCTGGCTATCCTCTGCTCATCCACGGAATCTGTTATTCTATCCTTCTTCCATTTTAGTTTGATTGGCATTTATAGACTGGTGGTATAGACTGGATTGATCTGGCTGAGGATAGGAACTAATGGAGGGTGGGGTTAAATAAAATGTTGGGAAATTTGTGAGTAGCTGAGCAACTTGCGGCTTTTCAAGAAGGACTCAGCTCCATGGAGTTGGTTACTTAATATTCCACTAATGGTTCTCACCACACCACTGGCATGGGAGAGAGAAGGCCCTTAGCACAGTGCCATCCATTATTACAGAAGCAACCCAAACACATGCAATTTCTGGACCAGGCAGACAGGACTCATTAGCCATGGTAGGGAACCTGTCTGTAGGAAGGAAACCCTGAATAAAAACCCTTGTCCTCCAAGATAGGAAGTTTTGCAACAGGCTGGTGACCGGCTTGAGTGTAAACGGATTACTTATAATCCTGAAAAACTGTGGCTTCATGTTTTAGGACTGAATGATGACGATGACAAACAAAATGTTTTAAAGAAATACTGTTAAGAATCTAATAATTCCACACCTGGCCAAGGAATCTGCTGCACTTTTAGTGAGTCTAAGGGTTCATTACTGTGTTCACAAGTGATCGCCACTGAACCCTGATCTAAGGCCAATAAAGAGAATGCACTGGCCGCCAAGTCTTGTTTTTACATCATTATGCATCTGTTGTGTAAGCAGTTTGGTAACAAACAACGGCACACTTTATCATAAAGCCTGATGATGGTCAAATGACCAAAACATGTAGCCCAGTAACATTTCAATAAACATAAATTAATGAAAACAAAACACTGTGATCAACAGATATGTCTTATCTTCCTTGGTGACCAAAATATCATTCTACATTTTTAGCCTACAAACTCTTTGATGAACAGTCTCAAATTAAAATGTTATTTAAAAAAGGCAAAACTTCCTAAAGAAAAATACTTATTTCTCCCAGAAATAGTTTTGTTAAATTTGTCTATACCATCAGCAAATTTCCTGTTCTATGTAGGAAATTGTCACTTCTTATAAAGCTGAATATGATTAATATAGGAGATATCAGTGTGAAAAAACTTGTGGGATGATAACAGTACATTAAAACAACCAAGGAAATAAAATCTTAATTTTATAACACATTCCTGTACTCATTACATGGAAGTGGGGCTAGACTTACAAAGGGTCACTATTTTTAGTAAAACTGAAGTGGCAGAAGAGGATATTTCAAAACGATATTAAAATGTATGCTGCTAAATGTGTGTTCAATGATTGGAATTGATGATTACAAAATGGAATGGACACTGACTGGTTCCTAAAAACTGCACTTTTAGACACTAAATGAATCATACAGGACTGAAAAAAAAAATCCAAAATTGTAGGAGCATTTTCAAGAACAGGCAAAAAAATCATCACAAACTGTGCAACATATACCACTACCATTCACTCATGTCCAACATACTGACTGCAAGTGGAGTTAAAATAGCAGTGTTCTACACACTGCGTTGCATCAAAATCTGTCCTACCTGGGTCATTAAGTTCCTAAAATAACATTAATTTATAATTACTTTGGTATCAGTTTAATAATAATGAGGGTATGCTAGTCTTTGGCTGTCATGCAAACAAAAATTAAAATCAAAGTAATATTATTCCATAATTCTGAAAGGTGATAAATAACTAAGATTTGGGTGCCAGCAGAGAATTTGTAGTTGCCTGGAAAATTTTCTCCCATCCAACAGGTGCAGGTAAACGGTTCAGAACATGGCAATGAAGTCAGAAAATATGTGGGGAAACATGCAGAACCAACAGCAACATACTCAACAAACATAAACCAAACACAATGTTAAGACACAAATGCATGATGTAACATCTAGAAGCATCTATGTATCTAAAAGAAAGCAGCGCAGACTCCTTGAAAACACCCTGTACTTATGATGATGACTGGTTAGACCAAAACATGTTATGAAGTAAGTAGTTATGGTAAGTATTAATCACGACAAAGTAACAATCTTGCAATAAAAATCACAATTAAATTCATCAGCAAGTAACTGCCGAAAAACCTCAGGGGCGGAAATTTCAAAATTCACCGTGCAAGTCACTTCCTTGTGTCTTGCATAATTTGTGCTTTCCAAGAGAAATTCAATGTCTGATTCTTTCTGTCTATATAAAGAAAGTTTTGCAGGCATTAGACTTATAAACAACTATGAAACTTGAGGTTAACATGGAAATGAATTGTTGAGCATTGATACCTTGAACAAATGTTAAGTTACACAGTAATTACAAAGGAATGACAAGTCTTCTGTCTCAGTGTATTGTGTCTATTCCCTGTGTACTGACATTTTCATGCAGATGTGTTAAGTGTAGTACAGCATATAAAGAACACGGTTCATGAGTGACCATTTATACACATCATGTTTGCTATATATGGCGTTAAAAGTTGGCCTCAATGCCTCATTCTACGATATAGGCCGAGAAAGGAATACAGGAGAAAGCAAAGGAATTTTAGTGGATGAAAGTTTATACTGCACATGATGAGATTTACTGAATACTGAGGCAAATCACTTATCAGGATGTCTCTGTCTGTGTTCTTGTGCTGTGAGTCACCAAAGATCAAGGTATTTTTGCTTTTCTTCCTATGTCAAGGAGTGCTGTGTTACCAAGTCTGAAAATCATTAAAGGAAACACTTGTAAAACAAGTCAGATTCTATGAGGTTGTGAGGGTTGGTGTAAGAACATCTTAACTGGTAGTACAGAAAGAATTTCCGTGGATGGTAGGGATGACTGCAGTGCAGTGAGGTGAAGTAATCTGCTGCTGACCCTTGCCAACAGAATTATTCTTAGTTTCGGGACCCGTCGTGACCCATGACCAAATACTTATTTGTCCCAAGACTCTCTTATGTGTTTTGAAATGGGGCCTCCTCTTTGACAGCACTCAAATCATCCCCCTTTATCCCACTGTTATATTCCCCTCCATCACCCTGTGGCCTATGTCAACCAAAAGACCTTGTGGCTAGTGAAAGTCGTCATAGTGGTATCTCTGCTAACATTCTTCTGAACAGAATGTTCAGACAATGAAAGTGGAGTGCAGGCAATTACAGTGGAGGTGGACGCGCAGCAGCTCGAAGGAGATGAGGGGAGGTTATATCCATGGAACTTTATTCTGTGGCATCAACATAGGCTCCATCTACTATAGGAACAAGGTAGTAGCAGCAGCAGCATCATCAGTGATGTAGACCATTATGGCATCATTATAAAGCTGCTGAATTCTATGTAACTTACTCTATTTGTTCATATATCATTTGGATTTTCAGACCTACTCAAGAACAAAATTTTCTCCCTGAAGTTTGCCTATGCAAGGTATGACGTAGCCTCATTCATAGAGTTGGCAGGAGGCTACAAGGTGCTATGTGATTGCAGAAAATGGTTCAGCAAGTACTTGGTGATTGGAATGTATGGACTCACATATTACAGGAAGTACAAATGACACATTCAGTTCCAAACACCCTTCTACATTTTCTGCCAGCTCTTTCACTGAACCATTCATAATCTGACTAGTCGCCCTATGCATTCGTTGAGATTACTGATAAGTCACTGTTCTTCATGTTTATTTATTATACAGCCAGGATGGTCATATACTCTCATTACTTGTAGTAAAGAAAATCATGTATTGGTTTTTATCACATAGTATAACTGTAATATTGTGAATAATAAATAAAATGTAACAGCCTTTAATATAGGACACAGGCCTACATTTATTTGGTAGGTATGATTGTGCTCCTTCATTCTCAGAATATAGAGTACACTCCACAATGCTGCATGGGACATTGTTGGAGCATTTCAAGGGTGTCCCAAATTGAAGCAACAGTAAGTGGTTCTTGGAAGCCATCAATGTTTCTATAACACTACCATGCAACCATCTCCTTTACACAGGCCCATTTTCTCTCAGGGTAACAAGACCTTGTGACCACCCTTTGCTACACAGATGGCATTTCATGTAGACATTAGTTTAATTCTCCTACCATAAATATCAGAGCATGGATAGCTCAGTCACTGTGGTGACTGGGTTATGGGCTGGATGACAGAGGAACCACGGTTTGATTCCTGACAGGATTAGTAGGTATTCTCTTTTCCACATGTCCAGTCTGGCTTTCTGTTTATCAGGGCACTCTTTCCATAGGGGTGAAGCTGAACATGCTTCCATATGTATTGTTGCTATTAAGAATGCGTGGAAATATACACACATTCTTCCTTACTGTCTACTTGGTGAGGTGCTTAATTAAGCACAGGGCAACTTCAGCTTTCTTTTATTTCATGAAATATACCACATATCAAACAAGTCAGGAAATATATTCATGGTGCAAGAATAATAAGGGTGGCAGTCCTTTGACTTCATGTCTGTGACACTAAGCAGTCTCAATTTGGGCTTCAAGCATGATTGACATATTCTGTCACATCAGTATGCAGACATGGTCAGTTGTAATTGTTTGTTCATTTATCTTAAAGTCATAACCCGACCTGTACGAGTATATGCAGATAAATTACATGTTACAGTATTTCATCAAGAATGTTTCCTCTGATGACAACAGTGTACTTGTTTTAATATATACTGATTTTTCTAAGTGTAAAGGTTTTACTGCATTATACAACAAATGAAAACAAAGCCTCCTTATGTCACCTATACTACTTGAATGCACACTGTATGTCCTGGAGAAGAACTCAAGCTCAAGTGTAGTGACTGGTTACACAAAATTCTTCCCACAACTTGAAACACTTATTTTCCTTCTAATGCTTTCAATCTATATCGTGAGACTAACAGAGATACAAACAGAGATTACACAATGTAGTGGTCCATTTCCGCGCATAATTTCCAACAGTAGGAGTTGAATCAGCTACTGGTTAGTGAGTGGACAGTCAAGATGGTCAAGATCGTCATGATTCGATTCCTGGCAGGAGAAACACATTTACATCGACACCACAGCTGCCATTTATAAAGCGCAATATATCTGTTTGGGGAGGGCCGCTCTATACTTCGTTACGTGTGCATTTTACGAATGATCAACTAGTGATATGTTTGTGGACCTGGGATAGCAGCCATAACATGTATCGTGGAATTCATAAATTTTAGTGCTCAACAACGGAAGTGTATTACCGCAAAGTAGGTCGTACTGTTAATTACTACCCTAGCAATTATTAAATATGAAATTATTCGTTGTTTATCCTCCACGTAATTGTCAAAACCGATATATTTAATATACGCTTTATGGTCTGATTACACACGTGGCTTCAAGCAACATAATGCATGCACTAAATTCACATCCTAATACATGAATGCAAGACAAAGCAAGTAAAGTAGTATATACCATTCTTTTCTCTCACGCTTCTTATATTCTTAAAATGTTTAAAAAACTGTCTTCCTGTTCTCCGTAATAACTCAAGCCTTCACCAAAGTAAAACTAATTGGTGTGACGTTGAATCTCTCCCATTGGACACGTAGCCGACCTAGCCTCTATCACGTAACGTAAGTGGTACTGCATCCTTTATATTCAGCCATTGACATAAGATGGCCGCCTCCAATTCCGAGAGCGCGATCGGTAAGAAGGCATCCTATCATATCACCAGTCCATGCTGGTCCCCCCTCCAATTAGATAGTTCAAAAGAATACCAACAAATAATTTTTCAGCTCACCGATGAAGACAAAGTCATTGGATTTTTGGTTGAATATTCAAGCTAAAATTCTATTTGCCCATTATTAATTTATTACTGCATTATCATGTATACATTTTATTTTAGATGTGCATTCAAAAAAATATGTATATTTTTAGCATAATGCTTACAGAAGCAAATTTAAAGTTGGGGTTTTCCAGTAATTTTTTTTAATTCGCTTAGTGGGGGGGTGGAGTCCAACTGGGTCCACTCAGAATGGCGGCCACTTCTTGGCCTATTGTAGCCTGCCCCGGGTGATTATGATGATGGATAATTTGGTGGAATGAAGATTGGCAGGGGAAACGAAGTACTCGGAGAAAACCCGCCCCAGCGCCACTTTGTCCACCACAAATCTCACTTGACCAAACCCGGGACTGAACCCGGGCCACCGCGGTGGGAAGCCAGCGACTAACCGCTTGAGCTATGGCGCGGCCGTGTTTTCCAGTAAGATAAGGCATCTCATTATCTTGTTTTCAGAAGTACTTGACCTTTAATCGCCAGAATTTGAAATGGCCGTAAGCTTGAGCAGGCCGGAGTTTATTTAAAATGCCCGTTGCTGCTGCTCTTTGTTTAAATGTCCGTTCCTGTTTAGGCGCTTAATCAATTTTAAGCATTGTGTTTAAAAATTCTGTATCTAACACAATATTTATGATAAATGGATGGAATTAACTTTGTATCAGTAAAGAACGTAATGCCGCATATTATAACGCAAAATTTCAAATTTTTATACAAAGTGTTATACACTCTTCTAATTTTTTTTTTATTTTGATGAGTAATGTAAGAATGGTTTCCCGCTTCTTCACAGAGTACTTGTGCATTACAAAATCATTCCTACTTGTAACACTTGACATATTTTGACAGTCCCTGGTGTCATAAAACAGATGGAAACAATAAAATCATTTTGGTATTCTGCTGGCAATATTCACGTCTTTGTTACTCTCTTCAAATTTTCGAATCTTTTGACTAAAACAGAAGAATGAGAGCATGGCTATTCAGGAAGAAGCTAGAGGGTCTCTTCTTCACTGCTAAGACCTTCCTTTGTAGCTGCAAGAGATTATTGTCCTTTCTATGGTCATAAACAGACAATTGCATCGTTGCTGAGATGTAGAGTGCGATCTGTTTTCTGTGTCTTCATACTGGAAACCAATGTTGTACTTTTATTTCATCCTACAATGGAAATGAAACGTCTTTTGGAGAAAGACCTCCTGCTCTTTCATCTAAAATATTTCAAATTGGAGAGGGCGATAGATAACACTGGTCAACCCATTCAGGCAAGAGAATGAACTGCCGCGTTTGTTCTGCACGTGAGAAGAGGACAAGTACAGGTATCTACACAAAATGCGAGAAATGTGACATGGGCCTGTGCATTCTTGGGTGCTTCAAGGAGTGCCACACAAACGCGAGAAAATTAATCAGATGATTTAGGGGGCGAAGCCTATATATGCATCAAGCAGATAACGACAAAAGAGTTATGTACGAGGGTAAGTCAAAAATTATCCGCACTTTCTCCATAACACATCTTTAGGTTTGTCACACTGCCTCCTACGCATGTATTGTCAGAGTTGGTATTACTGTGGTCACGTGATGTAAGTTTTACCTTGATCGTATAATTTTCCTTGATGCTGTGACCGCTGTGACAGTGTAAACATGGCCGCTCTGCTAGCAGTGTGCACCAATGATTAACAGAGAACAGTGATCCGATTTCTCTGATTGGAAGGTGTGTCAGGGGCTGAGATTCATATGTGGGTTCATCACTATGAGCCAGAATCCAAAAGCCAGAGTATGGCGTGGAAACACCCGGGATTGCAAACGAAGATGAAATTCAAGACCCAATCTTTCGTGGGAATGGTGATGCTAACCGTTTTTAGGGACTCAAAGGGGCCTATACTGGAGGACTACCTGGAAAAAGGGTGTACGATCAACAGTGCAAGATACAGTAATTTGCTGGCCAACAATCTGAAGTCAGCAATTCGCACCAAACGCCGAGGCCTATTGTCGAAGAAAGTGTTGTTGCATGACAATGAACACTCACAAAAGGACGGCAAGACCGTTGAAACCATTAACTAGTTGTGTTTCGAGGCGCTGGAACACCCTGCCTACAGCCCAGATCTCGCCCTTTCCGACTTTCATCTCTTTGGACCGCTCAAAGATGTTTTAAGAGGTTTTTGATTTTCTACGGACAAAGAAGTGGGGGAAGCGGTGCATAAATGGTTACGCGACCAACCGAAAACCTTTTTCGTGGAGGGAATACGCAAGCTTTTGGACCGCTGAACCAAGTGCATCCAAAAGGGAGGAGACTATATAGAAAAGTGAAGTACTTGTTCAACTCATACTTTTGTATACATGGATTGGAAAAACAAGAGTGCGGGTAATTTTTGACTTCCTACGTATATCAGATTTTACTATATATTTTTAACACATTAATCTGCAGAATATGGCTCGAGTTCAGATATTTGGGAACAACGATAACAGATCGAAACCTGATTCAGGAAGAAATTAAGAGACGAGATTGAACTCGGGTATTGCTTGCTACCATTCAGTCCAGAACCTTTTGTCTTCTCGTCTGTTGTCCAAAAACATAAAAATTAGAATATACGTACAAAACTATAATTATGCCTGTGGTTCTGTATGGGTATGAAACTTGGTCTCTAACATTAAGGGAGGAACATAGACTGAGGGTGTTTGAGAACAGGGTGTTGAGGAGAATATTTGGACCAAAGAGAGATGAAGTGACTGGAGTTTGGAGAAAAGTGCATAATGAGGAGCTTCATAACTTGTACTCTTCTCCAAGTATAATTAGAATGATCAAGTCAAGGAAGATGAGGTGGGCAGGTCATGTATCACGTTGGAAGAAGAGGAATGCGTATAGGATATTGGTGGGAAAGCCAGAAGGAAAAAGACCACAGGGAAGACCAAGGCGTAGGTGGGTGGACAATATAAGAATTGATCTTAAAGAGATGGGATGGGACGGTATGGATTGGATAGATCTGGCTCAGGATAGGGACCAGTGGAGTGCTCTTGTGAACACGGTGATGAACCTTCGGGTTCCATAAAAGGTTGGGAAATTCTTGAGTAGCTGCAAAATTGGCGGCTCCTCAAGAAGGGCTCAGCTCCATGAGTAAGTAAGTAAGTGGAAAAGGTTTATAGTTATACTTCTCTGACTGCGATATTACCTAGAAAGGCAATTACTACTTTGACGCACTACAAGCAAACTTTTCTGCGACATTCCTCTATGAAGGTTAAATTTAAACCTAGACAAGGTATTTGTGATCATCAGTGGACATTTCGATGTAGTGGATCAATTATGAAGAAAAACGATATATTCGTCAGATACTTGAGAAAAATAATGGGAGTACACTGGAACAGTACGTCAGCCAATTACAGACTTCGTGAACTACAATAAAACATACGATTCAGCCAAGAGATCAGCATGGGTCAATGTTCTCATCGAATTCGGTATGCCCACGAAACAAGACAGACAAATTAAAATGTGTTCAGCATTGTGAAATATAAATTTTTATTCTACATTCCATATTCTGAAAAAAATAAACGTAGGCTTTTGATATCACCACTCTATGTCAATATATTCCCCCATATTAACTTGTTAATGCCTGAACCAATGTTTATTAATCTTAGTATGTATATCATGACACCTGAGCCCAACTCAATGACATACTTTATGCCACCGGTATGTGTTTCTATATGTGTATCCCCATATTGTTGTTAGGCAACGGCTCGGTAAAAATGTTACCGCGGCAACGAATACACGCGCAGTAGTAGAAGAACAGAAAGTGAACATCAGACATTCATCATAAAAGGGTAAGGCAATATCTCAAAACTTCAGTCAGAATAGTCGATAACTCTCCTGAGACTCAAGCCTGTCAGTTCCTGAATACAAATCTATAGTGTTACTGCTACAACAAGCTGCTCGATGATCCTGAAGTAAACTGCAGGTGTGACTATAGACGTGTTTTGGATTTATGACCGAATTAATTGGGCTCTTTGACACAGAGCGTTACCACTTTTTACAAATCACTGTCACGCACAGACTAGTATTCTCGGTCTGTTACAGTTTCCACTAGCCGTTGTTTGGTAGCGGCTTTCAACAGTGGACGGTGCCCTTTCTCTGGCTTCCCGAACTGTCCTCAGCCTCATCTACCAGCTTCTCACAGCAACAGCTCACAACCACTCTCTAACCTCTAACCTCTCATGCTTTCAGAAAAGCGCATATTACGCTGGGCTCAATATTTTTAATAACCTGCCATTTGACCTCAAATGTCTTATGAATGAAAAGGCACGATTTAAAATACCACTGAAACGATACTTAAATACACATTCATTCTACTCTGTTGACGAATACCTATTGTCTAGAAAATAACTTATGTATCTTTAAATAGCCCTGTGTGTGGTCACTGTGTATTCTTCNGCTTCTACCGTTCTCACGGTCTTGTCGCTTGCAGAATTCTTATACTTTTTCTTCTACCCTGAAGATGGAGGCGATACGATCCTCCGAAACGTCGGTTAACACCACATATACACGGTGCCAAATCCCAGAAGACTGCTTTCTTCATAGTCACCGCCGTGAAAGCCTCAAATCTTCCATTGGGTCTGTATATATGTTTTGTATTTATATGACATATTCTACATCCTACAGTCATTTTGACTAACTTGGATCCATGGAATGCAGTGTAATGTAATGTAACGACTGAACTGCAACAGTCCCCTATCTCACTCACTAACTAATTCACCAACTCCTCACTAATTCACTCTAGTTAATAACTTGCCCTGCTTATAAAATCTCAGCATAGACCGCGTAGAAAGCACCTTCCCATTACTGTTGTATCCTCCTGTTGACGTTGAATTTGCGTTGCCTAGCAACGAGTCTACATGCCACAATAATTATTTGTGGTTAATTTGCAACGCTGCTAATAGCTCAGACCATACATCGTTGAAAGACTGAAGGACAGTGAATAATGAATTGGAAAGGATGTAGAAGGAAACGGAAGTGGTCTAATGTGAGGTGCTCCATGGAGAACCTGTCAGAATAACCGGTGTCTTTAGTGAGATTCGAACAGGGAACCTCCAGAATACTAATTAGAAGAACGACCGTTTAAGCCACGTTGCTCGGTTACATCTCTAAGGCGTTTTATAGCAACTTCCCGTGACGTGAAAGCACATGTAGGCCTGTAGGAAAACCCGTTTTTAATGAATTCTAATTTCGCTTGACATTCACAGTATGAAGTATGTAGTCACCATGGCAGATCACGTCATGGTGTCAATCTGTAGTGAGTGTGACGTGAGGAAACATACACGGGCCTAAGATTGCGGATCCAAAATCGCAGTCCGTGATATTTTTAAGATACTGGTAAATGAAATATTTCAGAATTTCCAAAAAAAAATATAATGCCATATCGTGTGTGAGTATTATATTACTTATTCCAAAATGATACATATCGTCACGATAGTATGGAGTGACTACAGAAAGGGGTTGGATTACTAACTGGACTTACTGAACTCTTATAGAGTGTAACTGCAAGTAACTACAGCTCTATCGCTGCATCACAACCTCAGCAGTTCACTACAGCACGTAGTAAGTCTTCTCAGTCTGCTGTGTTGACCAGTCGGTGCCTGGTAACGGCTTCCAATGCAGCAGCTTCCTTAGCTCCCGTGTTCGCGTCCTTACTACCCGGCGACTGTCTCACAACTAAATTCAAACTCATATTGCGACTGACGGCCAGTCAGTCAGTAAGTCTTGGCGTCGAGCCCCATCTGAGCCTCATGACCTGATATTTATTACTGTTTGACAGTTACGATCTTGTTTTGTGGGGCTCCCTCTCTGACGAGAGGACGGGTCTGTCATTTGTACATGCTGCTGGTCCTTGCCAGCGCAGCCTTTCTCGGGTCCGAGTCACTTGGGACTCGCGACCCTATTTCACTGTCTCAGATTTGAAACTTCCCTTTCCGTCGTCTCATACGACTCGCAGGGTTACGGTGGAGGTATTCGACCCCACCTCTACGTGGGTTCAGAGCGAAATTCTAGACTAGTCCTGCTTATAATGCCTCGGTACGGACCGCACAGATAACACTGCTTCAAACAATTATATTGTTGCGTCACTCAGCTGTCGCAAGGGCCACAAAGAGAACACCCCTTCTCAGGTAGTCCATTGACGTGCGTCAAGAAGTGCGCCCGTGCCTCGAATGTTTGGATCTATTGGTTCCTTTCTATTTCTACAACGGACGCATTTGTGGGCTCGTGTAGCCCGAGCCTAAGGGTAGGCGTTCTTCACAGAGTCATTACTTAGCAACAGGTCTACATGCTACAACTATGTGGTATGTACTGGGCTTTTATGCTTATTTAGTTATAACAATATTTTTCAGTCTGACTCAGATACTCTAACTATACTAACTACACTATAGAGTGGGGCGCACAAACTTCCTTAATTTGAAAGCAAATGCAAGAAAAATTATTGCTGATAGAAAAAATGTATGTTTAGCAAATGAAAGAATGTACTTTAAAGTTTTAAATCATATAGTTTTAAACAAAATATCTTGAATGTGGTGGCCACTGTTCTTTATGCACTGATGCAACCGTTTTCTGAAGTTCCCCTCTGCACGTTCCAACATGTGCACCGGAATTTGGGCCACTTCCTGCCGAATAACATTCTTCAGCTGAAGCAGGTTTGTGGGGTGATGTTTAAAAACCTCTGCCTTGAGGTATCCCCATAAAAAAATCACAGGGCGTTGGATCAGGTGAGTGCGCTGCCCGCGGGACGTCACCTCGAAGCGAGATGAGCCATCCGGGGAACTTTGCCCTCAAAACTGTCACCGAAGCTCGGGCTGTGTGTGCAGTGGCACCATCATGTTGGAACCAGACATTTTCTAGATGCATTTCTTCAAGAGTTGGTTCGAAAAAAGATCTCAAAATCAACTGTCCAACTGCCTCCACATTTTCTGGCGTCGTAACGGTCGGTTGTCGTCCTGATGATTTTTTTCACCACACTCCCGGTTGTCCTAAGTTATCTACCCACAAAACAATCGATTTCCGGTCGGGAACCGGACCTCTGGGCTTAATTCCGAAGTGAGTACGGAACGCACGCTGCACCGACACGTAGGAATGGTTGTTCGAAAAATAGGCTTCGGCAGCAAACGCACGCTGCTCACTCGTACACCTACCTCATGTTTCCTACTGAGGGGTATTAGACAGAAACTTGCGCGACTGCTGCGTTCGCCGAGCCTATCCCCACTTTTCTGCGACCTCCCCTCCCTTCACAATGCGTCTTCACAAAACGGAAGTTTCTGCCCCCCACTCTGTATAAAGTATTCTCGTACCTACAGTAAATTGATGTAGGATTTGAAGTTCTCACAGAGATGGTTATGAAGAGTTCTCTCTTTGGGTCATAACTCCGTTTAGTCCGTTGTAAGTCAACCGATGTTTTGAAGGAACATGTCGCTTCCATCTTCAGTTCGAAGAATAAGCCTAGAAAGAAGCCAGCGTGAAGGCAGGTTGAAAGTGGAGTCGAATGACTTTCAACGTCCCACAAGATGGAAGTTTTTACAGTAACCTGCTTCGATTTCATATGGGAAATTATTTCTGAAATGCCGAGTAAAGTCTGTTTGCTTGAGACTAAGAGTCAGCACACGGATAGGTAGGAGGAGACAGGAGAAAAGCAGGTATGATATAATTTGCAAATATGTTTTGATTTTGGAAGGAAGGGACTTTAAAGAGCTTTCAGATACATCTGCGTGTACAGGTACCTACGTGTGTGTTCATTACTCAGTATTCCACCGTATATTAGATTTTCGCCGTTAGAATTCCAGTGCCTCCAGGTTACGACATATTTATATACTGATGTCTTTGAAGACGATAGTATAGTGTAACATGTTGCGCGACTGAGAACCCCCCTCCACCCTCCTCTCCACGGTAACGTAGCGCTCCCCCCCACTCCCCTCCGCGGTGACGTCACGCGGTGACGTAACGCGCAACGCAAACGTAACCGTAATCAACGTCCTACTGTGACGTGGCACTCATTACGCCACAGGCAAGCACTGCAGCTATATAAGTGGATGCACAGTGCGTATCGATGAGTTCGAGTTCCAGTGTGGCTACCGCCGAAGACATTCCGAGTTATAAAGTAACAGCCAGCCGACTACAGTTGGAGTATAGCAGCCGTCGCGGTAAGAAGATCCGGACGTGTGTGCGATTGTGTAATTGGGAGCGTGTGATACAGTGATACAAAGCTCCCCTACTGTCAACGTGTTACTACTGAAGACAGAGTGAACTGATTTGCGCATAGGGTTATAAGTCGTGAAACCCCGCAACAGTGTTAACAGATTAATGCGCTTAGGGTTATAAAGTGTGAAACCCCGCAACTGTGAGATAATTAATTGTAGCCGTTATTTGTAGATCGTTAAATAAACCAATTAACCATCTCTACGGCGTCTTCAGTAACGAAACACGTTACACTGGTGTCAGAAGTGGGATCAGTAACGCAAACACGTTACAATATTAATGTTTGAAGAATAATATATTCTGAAATGTGAATCCATCTTGTTTGATAGAAATTTACAGATATTTATGCGGAATGTTGAAGAATAAGCCAAGCAACACTCTAAAAACAAGCTTGATGCTTGCTTGTCTTACTCTTGAATCCAAAAAATGGAGGCATTACGTTCCTCCGAAACTTCGGTAAACTTCTGCGCTACACAGTGTCCCATCCCAGATGACAGTCTTCATAGTCGCCGATGTGAGAACCTTAAAGTCACACAATTAAAGTACATATTTGAAAAGTGTTTACTTAATAGTCTATTAATAATTCTGCCAACCTGATGTACACGTACATTTGCTGTTACATGTTTAGAGGCGCACTGCATATTCATACAGAATTCGAGAAAGCCCGTGACTCAGGAAACAAATATAGCACAATGTTCGTACTGAATGTTGTATACGCATGAAACCAGTTAGATGAATTAATATGTGCTAAACGAAGCTAACAGCAAAGTCCGTATAAATGAAACATTTGTCCTATTCATTTTGGTCGGAAACAAGGACATGCTTTGACACAACTGCCCTTCAACTTTTCTTTAAAATATACCATCAGAAAAGTCCATGAAAATCTGGGGACGATTGAGTTGAATGGTATATATCAGTTTCTCGACTATGCTTATATTGTTAAAATATATCGTGAAAACACCGTAAGGAATCAATAGCGTTGATTCGTAAATACAGAGTTCAACCAGATGAAGATGATATGACCTAAGCGCCAAGTACGACTTTCGAAATTATTTATTATTTTTTAATTTTTCGTGCATTCATACGGTCTGTGGTCTAGTGGTCAGAGTTACTGGCTACAGATCCAGAGGTCCCGGGTTCGATTCCCGGCGCTACCAGATTTTCTGAGAAGTAGTGGGTCTGGAACGGGGTTCACTCAGACTCGCGAGGATAATTAGGAGCTACGTGAATGGAAAAGTAGCGGCTCCGGTCTAGAAAACCGAATTTAACGGCCGTGGGGATTCGTTGCGCTGACCATGCGACACCATCTATCCGCTAAAGCTGGCACTATCTTCGCCGACAAGCGGCGGTCGCTCGGTCAGTATAGTTCGCTCGCGGACTTCTGCTTCTCTAGCTTCGCGGATTAAAACCTCTGACTCTTACTAATTCAGAAATAATATTTGAAATTGTGAATCTTTTTAGCCTTTCAGTAGGACTCCTTGGACGGAGGATCGGTCCATCGCAAGGCCTCCATCTACAAAGGATTTATATCACGACCCCGGTGGGAATCGAACACATGGCCACGGCTTTCGGATGATTGAAAACATAAGGTGCCTCAGATCTCGCAACTGTAATCAGACATAGAAAGTACTGCAATTTTTTCCCCTCCCAATGGCTCTTCCAGTCAATTCAGGGCGCTGGCCTCTTATTCAGTTCCGTAATCATTTTTCACAGGCGGTAGGACTCCTTGGGACCGCCTCTGTGGTCTAGTGGTAAGATTTCCTAGCTACAGATACAGAGATCAGGGTTCGATTCCCGGCGTTACCAGATGTTCTGAGAAGCAGTGGGTCTGGAACGGGGTCCACTCAGCCTCATGAGGATAACTGAGGAGCTATTTCAAGGAAATGGCGACTCTGGTCTAGAGAACCGAGATTAACGGCCGTGGGGATCTGTTACGCTGACCACGCGACACCCTCTATCAGCTAAAGTTGGCATTAACTTTGCCGACAAGCGGCGGTCGCTCGATCGGTATAGTTCGCTTGCGGACTAAAGCCACGTAGTTTCCTTTTATTTTATAGGACTCCTTGGAAGCGTGATAAGCTCGTCGGAAAGCCAATACCTAAACACAGAACAAACGCATACACACCGAACATCCATGCCTCGAGTGGGATTTGAACCAACGATCCCAGTGTTCGATGCTGGCAGATATTGAACACTTTTTGAACCATATAATTGTTCTCTCGGGTCTCTTTAGTCCGTAGTCACTTCGAAGTAGACCCATCTAACAAGAGAAAAAGTTAAAACTATCCCTGTAACAGGTCGTGAAGGACCATAGGGTTGTGAGACGTAGAGGCTCCCATATTTTCTAGACAATCAGCTCACACATGGCGGTAAAGTTGTCAGCCTTATGTGCCGACCGCCCTTTAACCACCCAGGAAGATTCCTGGTACTCATTTCTGTTAAAGGCTGAGTCGACCACAGGGTCATAATGCGACTAGAAGGATTAGGTCAACTGAGAAATACACCTAATTGGGACTCGAACCGGCGGCCTTCGGGTTTGTAGCATAGTGCCTCAACCAACTACGCTACCCCGATTAAAATACAGTAGTGTGCTCCTGTTCCAAAGGTTTCCTGTAATGACGAAGTTGAGAATTGCTGGTCTAAAATAATATCTTTCATTGCCACCTTAATTAAAATCTCACCAAATCCCCACTTCCTAACCGGCTTATAATCACAGCACCAAGCGAAAGAAGACAATCCAATTAAATTATTGTTTGTATAGAAGGCACAGAAGTTACGTTTTAAATTTCCTGAACCAATACTATGTTAATCCCAAGGTCAGTTCAGTAGAGGATGTCTTTTCTCATTTTCAATAGTTATCTACTTCAATCTCTTCCGATAACGATTGTCATGGCTGCGATACTTCGGAACTTTCCTCAGTTCATGGAGATTATAGTGTGGAGCAGTAAAATGTGGTATAACCATTCTCTATACTCTTCTTTCAATCTAGCGTCAATTCATAATCTTAACATGTACATAAACAACAAACAAGCAAACTCCGTTGCTTTAGTCCGCAAGCGAACTATATCGACCGAGCGACCGCCGCTTGTCGGCGAAGTTAGTGCCAACTTTAGCGGACAGAGGGTGTCGGGTGGTCAGCGTAACTAATCCCCACGGCTTACATCACAGTTAAAATCAAGGTTTCAGCAACACTGAAGCCTTCCTAAACTGTAGCGTCTACAAGAAACGCCAAATTCCCCCTCCCCCCTTTTCTGGTATGTAATGCACTGATTAGATATAAAGACTGGGTTCGCTGCTAGGAAGAACCAAGATATGATTGGAAACGGTAACCTGTCTGCCAGTAAGCTTCTGCCTTAACAGAGGGATAAGAAAGCAATGCCTGCCAAACCTGTTCTTATTCTGCATGCATACTTTTGATTTCTTTCCTTGTAGATACCAATCTAATACTACAACGGTAGTCGCGCTGCACATACCACACTGCACGGGGTCAACAGTTATTCATCTTATATTTTATTTATTGTCAGTTCTCATCCTAGCAAAGAGGTTTAAAACAAAACTAAAATCTCTTAATGATATTTATATTTTCATGTAAGATTTGAGGTTTTCACGGAGGTGACTGTGAAGAATGCCGTCTTCTGGGATGTGTCGCCGTGTATATATAGTATAAGACGAAGTTTCGGAGGAATATATTGCCTCCATCTTCAGGGTAGAAGAAAGAAAAATCAGTGTGGCTCCGTGTAGATATTTGCTGCAGCCACCTGCTCACGCTGGTTCCTCGCTCGCGGATTTCTATTTTCTCTTTTCACCTACTCTGAAGATGGAGGCGATACTTTCCTCTGAAACGTCTGTTTATACAATATCTACACGGCGCCATATCCCAGAAGACGGTATTCTTATATTTTCATGTTTTCATTTTTAGGTACGATCTGATGTTGCTGAAAGAATAAGACTATTTTGAACTTCACGTAAAGCAAAGATTAAACTGGAATGATATACGCTCTCCCAACAAATTCTACTGTAGGCTCCCATAACAAATTTAATCAAAATCCGTTTTGAAGTTCTCTCAAAACTTCGTAACCTTCAAGCCCTGTCTCTTTCTGTGCAACTCGCCTGCCGCCTTGTGCATTTAGTTTTATACTGACAGTCTGAAAGTAACGGACTCCACATGAATATGGAACAAAAGAAATCGTCCTACACAAGTTATGACGAAATAAGCTGAGAGTACATAACTGAATGTCAACTGGCTCATCCTCATTGTCAACAGAAGGTGAAGGCTAAATTCCTGTAGTACTCTATCCAAAACTCAACATCCGGAACCAAAATTGTTAATTCAAGGAACTGCTCCAATTATGCTGCTGGGGGAGGAAAGATTGCCTCTCATTCATACACTCCCTTTATTACTTCTTGGCCAGTAAGAACTGATTCATTATAAAGCTGCAAGTTGTCATTAGCGTGAAAATTATTCTGCAACATCCTGTTTTTATTCCGACAGCCCTCCTATAACGGCGAAAAGTCTCTCCCTACGTAAAAGTGCGTTTAGGTACAACAACGTTGACCTAAAGGAATTGAAGTAACAAAGGACTATAGAAAAGTACTGTATTCTTCTCATATTGTTACACCAAACCGGATTTAGCAACCGGAATTAGCACAAATGAGGCAGAAAAAAAAATTAAATAAATAAAAAATCAACACGTCGGCTGGAAACCCCCTGTTTTTACGGAATCGGTTGACATATAAACGTCTGAACAAAAGTCCGCCAATTTGCCCTCTCCTGAGTCAATTCAATCCAGTTTTTCACTGACCTTTATCTTAGCACTATCTCCTGTTTCTCTGTGCATATTGTAACCTATTATCTCGTCTACCACATAATGTTTTATTTAGCCACAATAAGAGTAAAAAATTGTAATCGGGGCTGTCGGTGTGTTATGTCAAGACAGCTTCCGTGATCCTGTGCACATCTGAATCCAGACAGGTAGCTGGCAATGTTTATAAAAGGCAATGCTTCTTTACGTGTAACCATGTGATTACGACCCGGGGTTTGTTGACTTCAGCTTAATAGGAAGAGTGGCTACCGCGTGGGCCGATTCCTGTATATATAGTGCGAGAACGGTGTTCACGACTTAGTCACGGAGACATGGACCAGGCCGCTACTCGTCACGTGCTGCTCTTTCTACTGTTGGCTGTCACCATCACATGGAGTGTCCTAGCTCCAGGTAACAAACTAGGCGGTTCTCTAGACCTCAAGCAGAGAGAGATCCGTCGTGTTTCTTTCTTGTGGTTTATTTCAGAACGCTGTCAGTAACCGAACCCGTAGGAGGATAGCAATAAATGGTAGGACGAGTGATGGATAACGAACTGGAAAAGTTTCCAAAAAAGCAGTTCCTGCACAATCGATATATCATTCCGACAACTGCCTGGACAGACTGGAGAAAATCACGAAAAGTCTCAGCCAGCGTAGTCGGTGTCCCGTCGGAAGTTGAACCGAGCACCTCCTGAATATAAGCCTAGGGGATACCCTGGTCAATGCCGTGCCAGCTGATATTTATTATGAAATTTGGGAAACCGTCGAGTATTCTTTGTAGAAACTGAAATAATCAAAGTACTATAACTACAATAATGTCTTGTTTTATGTGGGTATGAATTTCTCGGGAGGGGGGCACGCGGTAGCGTAGCTGATTGAGGCACTATGCTACAAGCCGGAAGGTCGCGGGTTCGAGTCCCGATGATTGATCTAATCCTTCCAGCAGCACTATGGCCCTGGGGTCGACACATCCTCTAACATGAATGAGTATGAGGAATCTTCCTGGGGACGGTAAAGGGCGGCCGGCGCGTAAGGCCGACAAACTCACCGTCAACTATGAGCCGATTGTCTAGAGAAAATGTGGGAACTTCGACGTCTCACAACCCTATGGACCTTCATGGCCTGTTAAAGGGATAGCTTAAGGCCGCGCCATAGCTCAAGCGGCCAGTCGCTGGCTTCCTACCGCGGCGGCCCGGGTTCGATCCCGTGTCTGGTTAAGTGGAATTTGTAGTGGACAAAGTGGCGCTGGGGCAGGTTTTCTCCGAGTACTTGGGTTTCTTCTGCCAATCTTCATTCCACCAATTGCTCCACAATCACCCTCACCTATCATCTGAGGCTGGTAACAATAGGCCACAAGTGGCCGCAGTACAAGGGACTTAGTCTCATCCCACTAGCAAAAAAAAAATGGATAGCTTTTCCTTTTTTTTTTTTATCTTTATGGATTTCTCTCACTCTGCGACAGAATATATATAATATACAGAATATAAATATATAATAAACAGAATAAATGTAAAGGTAAAGCAGGGCTGTCCAATTGGCTCACGCGAGCAGTGTGCAACCTGTCAGTTTTGCGAGACCCGCGAGACTATCCTGTACATGTCAACGCTGTCCTCTTTAAAGGAAATTGAAAATAATACAGAAAATACTTTACGAAAATTATTTAGGCGCAACTTTTCATTTGATTTCAAACAATACCTAATAAAAAACTTACAACAGTGTGTGGAATTAACATGGCCTTTTGATCGTATGCAATAGCGATAAAAATAAAGCTATCCCTGTAACAGTCCGTGAAGGCCCATAGGGTTGTGAAACGTTGAGGGTCCCACATTATCTAGACAATCGGCTCAAAGATGGCGGTAAGGTTGTCAGCCTTACGAGCCGGCCGCGCTTTACTCCCCAGGAAAATTATTTAATTAATTCCTGGTACTCATTTCTGCTAGAGTCTGAGTCAACCCCAGGGCCACAGTGTGGCTGGAAGGATTAGGTCAACTGAAAAAATCCAATGACCTTATCGGGACTTGAACCCGCGACCTTCCGGCTTGTAGCATAGCCCCTCAATCAACTACGCCACCGCTAGCGATAAAATCCAGAAAAATTTCGTTGGCTGATTTTTAAGGGGCGACCACCTGGCAACACTGTTTTATGGCCTCGTTACTCGCTCAGCACGATGGCGTTGCCTCACTACACAAATTAGAAACATGTTATTTTATTAACATAATATATAGATTTTAACTGAAAGGTGCATACAAACTTTGGGCGCGAGCTCCACATTCCAAATCAAGAAAAAATGCCCATATTAAAATGTGTCCAGAAACATTTAAGTTTTTAATTATAGCTCAAAGAGTATATTTATATTAAGTGCTCATAACGTCCTCCATGTTGATGTGGACGCTGGTGTCAGCATAAGACAAATGTGGGAAGAGTTGAATGTTTCGCGCAAGCCCATTTCGAAGGTACTGCATGAGCAGTTGCTTTGCCCTTACCATTCACGAGTGCAAGGTCTCATGCCTGCTGATTTTCCAGCGCGAGAGAACTTCTGTCAGTGATTTGTTCAATGAAGTGCTGAACATTCCTTTGTTTCATCGGAGCTCTTTACAATTGAGGCACGTTTCGGTACAGACTGCATCATTAACATTCACAACCAACATTAGCATTAATGCATAAGCAGGAATTGTTGGTGACTGTTTAGTAGGCCTGCATGTTTTGCCACATCGGTTTACAGGCAAGCACTGCAGACGTTTCCTCCTACAAGATCTGGCAAAGCTACTGGAAGGTGTACAAACTGGAAGCCAGAGCACGCGTGTGGTACACGCATGAGGGTGCTCCGTGCTGTGCGAGATGTTCTCGTTATCATGGCCGATGGATAGGTAGAGAAGGCCCCACTGTATAGCCTCCACGTTCACCTGACTTGAATCCTCTGGAATTTTACCTGTAGGGACATTTAAAGCCCATGTGTGCAGCTCCTTTTGACAGTGAACAGGCACTTCACCATTGCACTGCGGATACCTGTCAGACTATCCGCAACTGCCTCGAGATCTTCGAGCGGATGCGGCGATCCATGATGAGACTATCGAGGGGTGCGCTGATTCTCATGGAGAACATGATGAACATTTATTATAAATGAACTCTTTCAACTCTAACGTTCAGATTAAATGTTTCCGGACACACGTTGATACTGACATTTCTAGTCTAATTTCCTTATTATGAAAAATTAAAGTAGGCTTATGAGATCATCATGCTCTCTGTGTGTCTGTGTATCCCCACCCTCCGTCAATTTTTAATGGCTGAACGAATCTTTATGGCACTTGGTATGTATAATATCGTGGTTCCTGAGTCAATCTCAACGGCGTATTTCATAAATCTCTCCCATCAGTCTATCTATATTCATACATGTTTTTACCTATCATTGCTAGGTAACGGCTCAGTATAAATGTTACTGCGGCAACGAACACACATGTAAGAACAGAGAAATTGTTGGACGCGTCGTTTTCTATGCGATCCGTCCTATCAAAGGAACGTAGGCTATTAGTTCTTCCCAGAAATTCTTGTTTCTTTACCCGTGTGGAGGCGGGGTCGAATATCTCCACCATGACCCTGAGAGTCGTAGGAGGCGACAAAAAGGGAAGTCTCAAATCTGAGAGGGTAAAATATGGTCGCGNCTGAAGATGGGGGCGATACGTTCCTCCGAAACGTCGGTTAACACCACCTATACACGGTGCAAAATCCCAGAAGACTGCTTTCTTCATAGTCACCGCCGTGAAAGCCTCAAATCTTACAAGACTGTAACTGTCAATCAGTAATAAATATCTGGTCATGAGCCCCAGACGGGGCTCGACACCAAGACTTACTGACTGACTGATCGTCTGTCGCAATGTGAGTTTGAATTCCTTGCTTCTTGTTTTCGTATGTGGAACTCTTGCCCAAGGGTCATTCGCACCTGTCAGTTACACTCTGTATAAAGTTATTTGCGGGTAGGTGACCACTCGGTGGTCTAAAGCTCGACAGCCCTGAGATAAAGTAAAATAAAGTAGTCCGATACTTAATTAAGTACTACGCCATGAAGACGTGGGGAGTATTGAAGGTATAGCTCCATGCATTCTTAACCTCGACACTAGATGGAGTGAGCGGCCGTGTCACTCTCCGGTGGCTTCAGCCCGGGAAAAGCGCAAATCAGGCGGCTTCCTGGGTCGGTAGGAATAAAGGGACAGTATATTTTACAAATACTTCTCTTTTTTTTCTTTTTGGGATTCGTGAAATCAATATTAATTTCTTTTAATGTTCTTTTCATATCGGAGCAGGAATGTAGCATGGATGTGGCAGAAGATGAATGCATACAGAATTTTGGTGGGAATGATAGAAGGAAAGAGACCACTGGGAAGACCTAGACATATGCGGGAGGATGATATTAAAAAGGATCTTAGAGCAATGGGATGGAGTGTTAGGGACTGGAACAATCTGGTTCAGGATAGGGACCAGCCCAGAGCTCTTGTGAAAAAGGTAATGAAGCTCGGGTTCCATAAAATGTTGGGAAATTCTTTAGCAACTGAGCAACTAGCGGCTTCTCAAAAAAGACTCAGCTCCCTGCAATAAGGTAGTTCTTTCATATCATTACCATTAATTTGTAGGAATAAAAATGTATTATGCTACAATGTGCATTTAACTCTAGTAACTATTTAAGATAACAATTACGCTTTTCGTCACGGCGTCTGGAAACTTCACTTTATTAACTGTGACGAGTTCCTGAAAATAAATCATCTCTTTCTAACTGAAAGGGAAGGTCGCGCCATAGGTCAAGCGGTTAGTCGCTGGCTTCCCACCGCGGGGGGCCCGGGTTCGATGCCGGGGTCTGGTCAAGTGGGATTTGTGGTGGACAAAGTGGCACTGGGGCAGGTTTTCTCCGAGTACTTCGGTTTCCCTTGCCAATCTTCATTCCACCAATTGCTCCACAATCACCCTCACCTATCATCTGGGGTGGTACAATAGGCCAGAAGTGGCCGCAGTACAAGGGACTTAGTCCCACCCCATAGCAATAAAACAAATCNAAGTGTTGGTAACAATCAATCCATTTCGTTCACAAAAGTCAATAAGCATTTGACCTCTGTGATACAGCAGAAATTCATNGGCTGCAGTCGGAATTGCGCTGGCTCTACCCTGTACCTACAATCATGCAGCAGAAATTCCATGCATTACACCGCTTCTTTCCGTTCGCAGGACATTCAATTTCGAATCGCTAAATTCAACGATCGGTAGATCACAGTGATTTAAAATCTAAGACGTTGTTGTTAGACCACTCGAACTTTGAGATTATTGGCTGGAATCCTGCTTGGGACTTGAATGTCCGCCTTTTGTGTTGTCTTGTGGAAACAGAGACCATATGCGAGAATGAGCCCCATGAAATAAGTAGTGAAGAAAATGCCGTATACGTAATGTTATCTGTCTACCTATGGCTCTAAAGCCCTTGTGGAGATTGGCCGCGTTTTCAGTTTCTTGGTCTTTTTTACACAGTCGGCAGGACTCCTTGTATGGGGGATCAGCCCGCTTCAAGACCGCTACCTGCAAACAGGACAGCAAAGAAATAGAATAAACGCACAGAGACATCCATGCTTCAAGTGGGATTCGAACCCACGATCCCAGTGTTTGAGGGGGCGAAGACTGTTCATGCCTTTACCGTGCGGCCACTGTGATCAGCACACGTAACGCTAGATAAGTAGGGAAATATAACGCGTTATAAATCGACTTCACACGGGGCGGCTGATAGGGCGATCGAAGAACTTGTAGAGCACTTAATATTTATAGATATTATTATTATTAGGAGCCGGGATAGCGTAAACGGTATAGCGACTGGCTAGGGGCTACGCCTTCATGGCGTAGTGCTTAATTAGTTAAGCACAGGGGCAACTTTACCCTATTATTATTATTATAACGACCTCAAGTTGAAATTAAATCCCTGCCAGCATGGTTTCACAAAATGTAAATCCACCACCACTCAACTAGCAACGTATCTTGATTTTATTACTCCCCTAGTTGGCTCTCACCGTCAAGTGGATGCCATTTACTTTGACCTGAAATCTGCTTTCGGCCCCGTTCCCCACGTCTTGCTTCTTCATAAACTGAGTGCCCTTGGATTTTCTGGTGGTTATGTAAACTGGATACGCAGATACCTAATTAACAGACAGTCGCAGTTCCGTATTGGTGAAACTACTTCATCGCCCTTTGAAGTATTGTCCGGTGTTCCACAAGGATCTGTTCTTGGGCCTCTGCTTTTCAGTGTCTACATAAACGGCTTGTGTGTTTCAATTAAGCACTCCAGGTACCTACTCGTTGCAGATGACATTAAAATTTACCGTGCTATTAGCTCTCCTGAAGACTGTAATCTTCTGCAATCTGACGTTGACTGTATACGTAGCTGGTGTGCAGCGAACTGTATGAAACCCAACGTTAACAAACCCAAGGTTATAATGTTCTCCAGGAAAACTAACTATTTGATATACGAGTACAGACTTCTTCATTTCACTGTAACTCGAACATATTCAGTGAAACACCTGGGCGTATATATTGATTCTAAACTTCATTTTCATGATGTTAATTTTATTTTTTGACACTGTATTAAGATGCTAGGTATAATTCGCAGTATCACTTTTAACTATTCAACCCTTGGATGCATGTTCATATTATACTTTACTTTAGTTAGATCCAAGGTTGAATACTCTTCAGTAGTTTGGAATTTCATTACGTCAACTGATGTAAGCAAACTAGAACACATTCAGCAGAAATTTACGGCTCTCTGTTTTTAACGTTTTTTCCTCAAGTTGATTACTGTTACGATTTTGCTTTGGAACAATTGAAATTGCACACCTTGCAAAAGAAGAGATATCATCTTGATGCGCTCTTCCTTATTCAAGTTTATCGTGGTTCTATACTTTGCCCTTCTGCTTTGGAAATTGTTGGCCTTCGGGTCCCTGTTCAACACATCCGAGATTTTCCTATGTTCAATGTCTGTTCTGTTAGTAAAAATTGCCCCTCTGCTAGATGCGCTTCTACTGCTAAAGTTGTCTGTAGGGACGTTGACGTCTTTGGACCAAAAACTCTGTTGATGAAACATAACTTATACTGAATTAATTAAACTATTATTATTATCATTATTTTTATTAATTTCTTTATTATTATTATACACTTCTATGTGTATTTATGTGTATTGTCCTTTCTCACCACATAATGGAATAACCATTCGAAATGTACTTATTTTATTTTCTCGCCTCTTAATGCTAACTTTAATTTTTCTTCGAATTATTATTAATTTAATGCCATTATATAGACTGCCTTATCTGTATTTTTTTTAGTTATATCTCTATTTCTATGTGCTCGTGCCAACTTTGTTATTGGCCTCTGTGGTGTTAAGTTTGCACGTAAATAAGCACGAACTGAATTGAATTGAATGATCACAGTTATTGTGTCGAAATCGGCACACCAGCCCTGATATAACGTAAGATATAACACGAACGTTACGGATTGTTACAACTCGTGCTGAAGGCCTTTTACCTCCGAGATGATATATCTAGCGAGGTACACCCACGAATGTATTTGAAACCTGATGTAGACATTCAAATTAATTAAATTCTGTTCCCACATAAAAAGAAATGCTTACAATTTAATTCAGGCCATTAAATAAAAATAAGTAAAATGAGCGAAATGTACACGTAGGAAGAATACTTGCATCACAGAAACGCAGTATATTAAGTTTCATCAAAATCCGTCATAAGACTGAAAGAAAGAGAGAGAGAGAATGTCAGAGAGGAAAAGGTAATGAATCGTTGAGTCCCCCCCCGTCGTTAACAAAGAATTCGAGCGTTCTCCCCCAAAGGAATGTAACCTTTGAAGGAAGCCTCAAATCTTACATACGATATTAGACAAGTTTTTCTGAGCCCTTTACGCCCCCTCAGCTGCAAAGAAGTAAGGGCATTTTACAGTGAAAGTTCCGTTTTGGTAATCCCCGAGGCGTACAACAAAACAACTTCCTATTTAACCCAGTGACTGGAGTATTATAAACTGGACAATAGTCGTGCCTTGTTGCAAGAGTACTCATAGGAGTAGCAAGGGCTACCAACATTCGTCATTGACATGACATGGTGAAGACTTCTCAGACACTCCGTGTTCTCCACATGATTAGCTATGCAGCTGGTAGCGTCTATCAGCTATTTTAAGAGGCTGTATCAGTAGCTGGAGGTTCAACGCCACGATGTGGTTCGCTTTTCTTGTGGATGTAGACTGTCTCCATAAAGAGAGTAGCTGCCTATATGCTGAGCAGGCAGTAATGAACAGCTGATAAGGGGTGGGCCATAGTTTGGGGTTTGGGTGGAATAAAAAACCTCTTCAGCAAACAAATTTTCATACTATTCAATTCATTCTCTTTCTGAGAACTAAATTTGGCAATAATTTTAAAGTAAATGATTTCTGAAATTCTTATTTCCGTAATGTGTAGTTAAGTCTTTACGTAATAAATCAAATGTTTTCTCCCTGTAAATGATTACAGAAACTTCGGCGACACAAGTACAATAATAATGGTTTATTATATATCCACTTATTGTTACATGTTTCGGCGTATAATGTATAGTAATACTAACAAGACCGAGAAATCCACATGGGATACGACACATGCACTACGAGCAGCTTCTCGTCACAATACCTTATAGAGCGATCACATCCACACGCAGGTTGACAAAAATATTTGCACCTCTGACTCATAATTTAGCATTGCGAATCCACTTCAGATGCACACTTAACGGTTGAAGTTTCGACGACTTCAGCCCCCCTTGCACTACAGCTCCAGCGGGCCTAGGCCTACCTCCATGAACTCCGTTCACTTCGGTTTTTTAGATCTTATACATACGGTAGGACTCCTTGGGCGAGTGATCAGCTCGTCGCAAGGCCTCTATCTGTACACAAACACAGAAAAACGCACACAAACATCCATGCCCTGAGTGGGATTCGAACCCACGATCTCGGCTTCCGAGCGAGCGAAGACAGTGCATGCCTTAGACCGCTCGGCTACCGTGACCGGCCTTCGACAACTTTAGGGCTTAGAATTCTAACTACTAAAATTTGCATCCTTTACTATTTTATATTATTTCCTCCTAATACTTATCCCCTACAGGTTCACTTATCCTAGTCTTATCGAATACCGACTGAGCTTACATTTCATCTATACATTTTAACACACCCAAGCAGCACGTTTCAACAGGAATCAACATGCGAATATTCGCCAACCTACAGATTTGCAGCAAGCAATAATGAATATGCCAACTTTCTGAAGATGGCATCCACGTTGACAAACGCAGCAATTAATAAACAAATATTGTCACGTGTTAGTGACGATACTCGGGAACGGCCGTGGGGATCCGTTGCGCTGACCACGTGACATCCTCTATCCACAGAGCTTGGCACTAACTTCGCCTACAAGCGGCGGTCGCTCAGCCAGTATAGTTCACTTGCGGACTACAGGCCACGGAATTTGTTTGGAATCTAATTTAGGCTTCCTGAAATCTTACAAATCGTAACTACAAATAACTCTAAGGTAGGCAGCACACCGGCATGCGTCAAGACACGATGTCTGCGACATTACGCAAAGAAAGGAGCACAGTTGAAACGAATGAGATTATGAAAACCGCCGCACACCGGTCTGAGTCATGATGTTGACCACTCACCTCCAGCTAGTGCCGAGGTCAAGGAAATGTGGATCTATACATCCACTCCTCCATACGCCTTCATGGCGTAGTGCTTAATTAGTTAAGCACAGGGACAACTTTACCTTTACCAAAGATCGTATACGTTTAGTCGGTTAATGCTTGTAATCGAGTAAAAATGTAAAACAAAAAAGGTTGAATACCACTTCAAGAGGCCAATATTGGCCTCATTTGGTGCAATTTTCCCGATGTGGTGTGTTTTAATAGAATCAACAAAAACAATTTCTGATTTTCTTTACAGTGAAAGCTAATATGATTCGCTCTTCAACAATAGACGTATATTTGTAATAACACATACTACGGAACTGCACTGGACGATCACAGTGGCCGCGTGGTCTAAGGCAAGAATTGTCTTTGCTCGCTTGAACACAGGATCCCGGGCTCGAATCCCACTCGAGGCATGGATGTTTGTCTGCGTTTATTCTGTTATGTATAGGTAGCGGCCTTGTGAGGCCTTGATCCCCCTTCCAAGGAGTCTTACCGACTGTCTAAGATTAAGAAACTGAAGTGAAACGAAGCATTTCACGGATTCCGTATGTCCCAAAATGGGACCAGTAGGCATAAAGCTAGATATAGAAATGTATCCGCATTGTATATCTAGATTGACACAAAGAAGCGAAAGGAAAAGTGCTTGGTTCACCTTCCTAGTCATTCCCTGATAGCGTTAAATAACAAGTTGGATATAAAAATAAAACAAGACAGAACAAAATGTTTCTGAACGTGATATGTTTTCTTTATAGTATTTAAAGAGTGAATGGGTGACACAGAGAGATATAAACGGCTAAATTTAATCAATCAGTATACCGATGACTACAAGTAGATCGTAAACATGTCAGTAAATTGCAAATTTGAAGTTTGAACACATCACTGTTTTCGAAAAGGACATTCACATGCATGTATCTACTATTTGCATAACGGAAGTGTTGAAGAATTACACTTCACACCCGACTGGAATCATGCCAAAAATGCAGGTCATACTTCATGAATACCTGGACCATTAGAATGCGAAATTGTTTCGAAGTTATGACACATCGAAGGTTGATTACGCACTGTGAATTCGAGAAGGTGGAAGTCAAAGCTGTTGTAGCCCTGGCAGAAAAAAATGCCTAGAGGAACTGTGAAAAACCACGAGTGACTTCACATAATAGATACCCATCGTAATACGTATGAACTAGCGATCTCCACACCTAATGTCTCGGCTGAAAACTGGACTGTGTTACTTACGCACAAGTAAAACAATTGCGCATTAGTAATTGCTGACTTCGTGTATAGGTCTAAGGTTCTCATGTCAACAGAACTAACCCTGGTAACAATAAAGGTCTCCAATGGTCACGAACCTGAGCCATTTCCGTGTCTCATGCAATGGTCTCTTCTAATATCGTATTCCAATTTCCTTTCTCCGTCAAATAACTGTTTTAAAAAGCTTGCTTTCCTTGCAAGAATCATGTACATATTTCTTGTCTCCGTAGTTGAAACTGAATATCTACCCTGTCATAATCTCAGTGAAATCACTACAATCATTTCGACAAATCGTCTTGCGCGAGACATAATGGGGAACTTGGAAATGCTCCTGAGCTGCGACTGATTCAAAGAGCTGTGGTGATTAATACTTGCTATACAATAAGAATTGGGACACTACTCTAATCCGACGCTTCTCAAAGTGGGAGCCGCACCGCTTCTCTGGAAGCAACTGAAAAACAAATACATAACAAAGATGCTGAATTACTATGCTTTTAATCGTAGTAGTTCGCGTTATATTACGAACGCACTGTAATAGGAACAACACATTATAGAATTAATTAATTATTATTCATAATTAGTTTAAGAAACAGAAAGAACCGGGATAGCGACTGGCTACCGGCTGGACGACCAAGGGGTCGGAGTTCCGAGTCCCGTGGGGGCAAGAATTTTCACTTCTCCATGTCTTCCAGACCGGCTCTGGGGCACAACCAGCCTCTTATCCAATGGGTACCGGGGCTCTTGCCCAGTAGTAAAGCGGTCAGGGCGTGAAGCTGACCATTCAGCTTCATCTAGTACCGAGGTTAAGAAAATGTGGATCTATACATCCACTCCCCCATACTCCTTCATGGCGTAGTACTTAATTAGTTAAGCACATGGACAACTTAACGTTACCTTATTTAATGACGCTGTTAAAACCTAAGACTATACAACTGTGAATAATTGGGTAACAGTATACTACGTATAAATGCGAATTAATGGGCGCCACGACCATTTTAAAATATTTATTTGTGCTTTATTTAACAATGCTGTCAATAACTCAACACTAGTGGTCAGAGTTCCTGGCTACAGATCCAGAGGTCCGGGTTCGATTCCCGGCACTACCAAGTTTCTTTCTGAGAAGTAGCGGGTCTGGATCGGGGTCCACTCAGACTCGTGATGATAATTGATGAGTTATTTCAAGGAAATAGCGGCTCCGGTCTAGAAAACCGAAATTAACGGCCGTGGGGATTCGTTGTGCTGACCACGCGACACCCTCTATCCGCAAAAGTTGGCACTAATTTCGCCGACAAGCGGCGGTCGCTCGGTCAGTATAGTTCGCTTGCGGACTAAAATCACGGAGTTTAGTTTAGTTATGTGACATCGAATGACTGCACGGTAGTCAATACTAAGTTGCAAAAGACGTGGAAGTAAGTTGGTATGGACAAATTTAAGGTTGTGTCAGAAATTGCACAGAGGGACTTAGGAAAGCCGGTCACGGTAGCTGTGCGGTCTAAGGCATGTACCGTCTTCGCTCGCTCGGATCGTGTGTTCGAATCCCATATAAGGCATGGATGTTTGATGTGTGTGTATGCGTTTATTCTATGTTTAGGTAGAGGTCTTGCGACGAGCTGATCACCCGTCCAAGGAGTACCTACAGTCTGTAAAAATGATCGTCAAACTGAGAAATCAGCCCTATGCACCAAAGCGGGGGCGAGAGGAAAGGAAAGGAAAAAGACTCAGGAAACTTACACAAATCTCAGTTGAAACAGTCGGTGGCTTGGTCAAGATTCAAACCAGGCACCTTCTGAATGAAAGTCAGGAGCATTGCAGCTGCAGCCAACTTGCTCACTGACCATCTCCTCCTGAACTCGCTTACTTACTTACTCATGGAGCTGAGCCCTTCTGGTGGAGCCACCAATTCTGCAGCTACTCAAGAATTTCCCAGCATTTTATGAAACCCGAAGCTTCATTACCGCGTTCACAAGAGCCATCCACTGGTCCCTATCCTGAGCCAGATCAATCCAATCAATACAATCCCATCTTATCTCTCTAAGATCCATTCTAATATTGTCCACCCACATACACCTTGGTCTTCCCAGTAGTCTCTTTACTTCTGGATTTCCCACCAATATCCTATACACATTCCTCATCTCCCCCATTCGTGCTACATGCCCTGCCCACCTCATCCTCCTTGACTTGATCATTCTAATTATACTTGGAGAAGAGTACAAGTTATGAACCTCTTCATTATGCAGTTTTCTCCAACCTCCTATCACTTCATCTCTCTTTGGTCCAAATATTCTCCTCAACAGCCTGTTCTCAAACACCCTCAGTCTATGTTCCTTCCTTAATGTCAGAGACCAGGTTTCACACCTATACAGAAACACAGGCAAAATTATGGTTTTGTATATTTTAATTTTTGTTTTTGGACAGCAGACGAGAAGTCAAAAGGTTCTGGACTGAATGGTAGCAAGCATTACCCGAGTTCAATCTCCTCTTAATTTCCTCCTGAATCAAGTTACACTCTCTTATCGTTGTTCCCAAATATCTGAATTATGCCACATTTTCAAAACATCTGTTTCCTATCTTTATATCATGATTTTGCCCTGCATTATGGTGATGAGACAGTAACATATACGTAGTTTTCTCAGTGTTTACTTCTAGACCAACCTCTTTACTTGCGTCAATTGAAGTTTGTGTGTTTTTCTTTATGGTATCTACATTAGCATCCAGTAGATTCACATCATCGGCATAGGCCAACAGCTGATGTGTCCCGTTTAATTTCAGTCCCATCTGGTTTCCCTGGACCTTCCTAATTGCATATTCTAAGGCAAAGTTGAAAAGAAGTGGCGACAGAGCATCTCCTTGTTTTAGACCATTCTGTACAGGAAATTTATCAGACAAATGTTTACCTACACGGACTTTACTATATGTTTCGTTTAAACGCACATTTTAATCAACCTAACTAGTTTCACTGGTATGCCAAACTCTATCAGAATATTGTACAATACTTCCCTCCTAACAGAATCATAGGCTTTCTTGAAGTCTATAATAGCTGATGTACTGTCTCATCATATTCCCATTTTTTCTGCAATATCTGACAAATGAAAAATATCTGATCTGTAGTTGATCTGTTATGTCAAAAACCACACTGATGATCCCCAATAATTTCATTTATATATCGACTTAACCTTGAGAGAAGAATATTGGATGAAATTCTGTCTGTAGTCGATAGCAGTGATATCCCCCGATAGTTACTACAGTCAGTTTTATCACCCTTCTTGTGAACGGGTGCAATAATAGACTCCTTCCACTGATCAGGCAATTTTCCCTTATGCCAAATAGAAGTAATTAGATTGTGGATCTTAGAATGTAATATTTCACCTCCTGCGTGAAGAAGTTAAGGGCTAGGATCAGGTACTAACGGCTAAGCTGTATGGATTTCTGTCTGCCTAACATCACTGACCCTATGTACATTCAATGATTGGTAAACCCTCTTAAAGTCATTTATTTCTCTATACAGGTCTCTCACATAAGATTAAAATTGTTACCATCATCTAGAGTTACCAAATACTGAATTTTAAAAACCAACTTATGCAGCTATTCTTTCAGGGCAGCAAAATCATCTTGATATGGAGTTGTGTATGGGATGTATCTGTGAAGCTACATCCAATTGCAATCTCACATTTCATTGCACCAGAGGCCTCTGTGGCCCATTCCTCATCTCTCGGATATACTGGAAAGAGGCTGGAAGACCAACAATTCCAGGTGATCATCCAAACAACAAAGGAGGTGAGAATTTACTGCCCATGATAACAGTGGTATGAACAGCACAGTAAGTAAAGTAAAAAAAGTAAAGGTATTCCTGTAACAGGCCGCAGAAGACCATAGGATTGTGAGATGTTGAGGTTCCCACATTTTCTAGACAATCGGTTCATAGATGGCGTCGCGGTTGTCAGCCCTATGTGCCCACCGTCCTTTACCTTCAAGAATATTCCTGGTACTCATTTCTGTTAGAGGATAAGTCGACCCCAGGGCCATAGTGTGGCTGGAAGGGTTAGGTAAATTGAAAAATATCCCATGACCTCATCGGGACTTGCACCTGCGACCAACCGGCTTGTAGCAAAGTGCCTCAACCAACTACACTATCACGTGCCCCCTGAACAGCACGTTAAAAAGTTAAAATTAACTTTCTGTCTAAGCACTGCAGACTGAAGGCATGTACAGTATCAGGATTGCTGCTAAAGTACAATGTATTCCACATCCTGTTGGAGGTGAGTGGTCCCAGTGAAGGACGTGAAAATGCATGTCTTCACTGCAAATAAAACTCCACTAGTGGCCAATCACTTTACAAACTGAGCTATTTATTTCTGTAATTGGTATAAGACTGGGAAACCTTTTGGTTTATTTATTTTTGAATATGTTCTTCTGACACAGCAGCAGCAGCAGTTGAAATTGTTATGAATTACAGCATTTATCAGAAACCTTGTATAAAACTAACAACGAAGACTGCAACAGAAGCAGCAGCAATAATAATAATGACAACAATGACATTAACAAAAAAAACAATAATTCAAGTGTGGAAATCAGGTTGAAAAAAAATTTAAAAAGTATATGTTCCTTGTAAACATGTTGTTGTTGTTGTTATGTCTACTATTTCTAGATTGAATTAGTTATGTGTAGGGGTTCAAATATGTTTTTTTGCAAACATTCTGATGAATATAAGCAGAAAATTTCTAGACCAGCTGAATAAATATCAGTTGCTTGTGTTTACATTCTAACAATTCAGTACAGAGTACACAGGCATATACTGGCACAGAGCACAAGTACAGCATATACTTCACTCTAAAATGGCTCTCTTTCCTCTATATTAATTTTAATGCCAATTTCCATAATTCAATAGACAAAAAAACAGCCTGCAAAGGAGGAATCATAAGAATGGAAGAACTGCACTGTGGTGGATATTAATCTCACAAGAAAAAAGTGAATATGGAAACTTGAAAAGAATAGTGTACATTGACATACAGGGAATTTGTAACAACATATTACAGAATATGCTCGTTCCAGTTCTGTAGTTGTCTCATTAGAAAATAATGGATTCCATTGAGACATACATTGCAAGAAGCACTGCTATAAATTCTACAGTATAGGAAGTACTGTTATTTTAAATGCTTGGAATATTTTGTAAATTGTTAACATTACATTGTGTTTCCAGCTTACATTAGGTGTGTTACTGAGCCTTATTGTGCGGCTGCAACAGTTCATCGTTATTTGGCAAGATACGCTCAGGTAAGATTTGAAGACAAGAGGGAAGTGTTCACAATTCGATACTCCTTTTTTCAAAGAACGGTCCATCATGATGAACAACTGCTCACAAATCTGAGCTCTCCCATACACCACCTTGTAATACAATAACATTTTCATTAATTCTCCAAATAAATGTTAACAAACCTGTTATTCTAGCACCTATGAGAAATAAGCTGAAACAGTTGTTAGTAAAGCAACCAGCTATGGATAGATGAATGGGGTTGAATCCCATGTGCGGGCAGAATTCCTCCATCACATCACTGCGAGTTGTAGAGGGTGACAAAAAGGGAACTTAGTGCCTAAAATTTTAATTAGGCCACCCTAACACTGGGGGACAAAAATCAGAGATCTGTTCCTCCAGGAACAGGGTTTGACACTAGGCTGATGACACTGCTGTGTAAAAAAATTATTGTTCCAAAATCCAACAGAGTGAAAACCAGATGGTCTAATTTGCATAGACAAGTGCTGCAGAATCTTCTTTGAAAGGTTATGGCTCAAAAAGGGCTAGTTTGCCGATGATGATGATAAATTGGGTTCAAACACTGCCAGAAAAAGAAATACATTTCTTTGCCAGTATTCAGACTGGCTCTGAAAGCCATTCTGCTTACCATCAAAATTAGTATTGGTGTTTGTAACCTTTATGGGAAAGTGCCTAGAGCATGAAGCTGACTACTCACTTCTGTCTACTTCTGTGATTAGGAATGAGAGGAGTTTTACTTCCATCTCTGCATACATCTTCATAGTGTGGTGCATGGGCACAATGACTTTTGTACCTAACAGAAGTGGAAAGTGGGAAATATCACACGAGGAGACATTTTGTGATTTATACAGCTTACACAATAATATTAGGGCAGTTAAAAACAGTACAGGTTAGGATAGATATTTATCTTGGAAGGAAATAAAAAATAAAATTAATTTGGTTGAGAAACCTCTTGGAGAATATCTCATAAGGGTAAAATATGTTATGAGGACAATATTAGAATGAGTGGTAAATAGGTTATAATGAGAATGGATTGAAGTGACCCAGGATCATGTCCAAGTAAGCTCTGAAAATAGCATGTGGATATCTTTCCTCCAGGTCTACATGTTGAGGAAATGAAGGGTAGTTATGTTACAGTTTTAAAATCCATGATGCAGAAGGGGGGTTACTATAATATTTACAAGTGAAAACCTTGTATCACATGTTGCATGGTATATTAAACTGTCTGGTTCTATACTTAACATTTATTTTCTATAATTTACTTATTTAAGAATATCTAATAATAATTCAGAATAGGAACTGGCACAGTCACTTTAAGTGAAAGAAGTGAGACAAATTACTTTTCCTGGATGAAAACTTGTCATCAATAATTTATACCAAATCACCTCTCTGTTGCTGTCACATTTGCCCGATGTCACCACACAACTAGCATACCTCACAGAGGCAGAGATGTGACAACAGGATTGTATGTATGTGTCATATCAAATCTCCAGGCTATGTTAACTGTTTGCTAATTCATTCCAAGTTGCAGACAACTAATGTGTGTTATGTGTATACCTTATTTTCAGGACTGTGATGGTAATGGAAGGATAGATTGTGAAGATTATGCCAAGATCCACTATATGGGTGGTCGGCAATGCACCATACACATGCAGCAGCTTGGATATTATAAAGTGTTCAAAGAGTGTCATAAGAGTATTCAACAGCTTACTGGATGACTAGCCATGACTGATTTCAATTAAAGCCAAAATCTCTCACTTAAGACATAAAAAGTTTATTTAACAACCTTAACATCCAAAGCAATGATGAAGAGCATGCACAGAGTTCCCACATTTTACAGACCACCAAGCATTTGTGAATGACCAGAAGCTTATTATCTTCAGAAGCACATCTACAATCTACAATTAAGAAAATAATAAAGGAAGTGGTATACACTACTTGTAAGAACTTTCATACTGTAGATGCAAAGAAATATGACTTCTATGTCTGTCTACATATTTCAAAATAAGCCAAATTGATAAGACCCATATTGAAGTGTTTTGCTAAAATTTGTTGACTGCTTCAAATTCTGATTATCACTCAAGTTCTAGATGCATTTAAAAAACACACCGTACAAATATCCTGGTAAATGCTCATATGAGCAAAAATATTTGCAACAGAAGTTTCTGAAAAAGATAATTAAATACAATTTTATATCAAATATATTTGTTCCTATAAAAGGTTTTTATAAATATTACAGGCCATGAACAGTTTCACGTCTTTCCTCAAAGAAATGCGAAGTGCAAGTATACAAACAACACAATTAAAAATATTTGTATTCCATTGGAGTTCAGTCTTCCCTGTCCTGTGTTATGAAGTTTGTGTGAATGTGTCAGTCATAAATCTTTTTTCATATGAAGAATAGTGTAAGTTACACATCATCTGTCTGTATACAGTGAACATGATGCCAAAACAAATCAATGGTAACTAGTACCAACAGACATTTACAGTCAGCTTCTGCAACATTGTTCTATACATCAATCAATCTAACATTCATGTACTTCACTCATGAAAATAAGTGTTCTAATATTATAAAAGAATAACTGTTCTGAAAAATTTCCTGAGCATATTACACCTTAGATTCACAAATCTGCACTTAAATGTTATTGTATATTCTGAAGTAATTTAACTTTCTTCATTATATGAAATACTTTATGTGAGTGACATGTTGTGATACCTTTGAATAATACACATAAATACAATCTGCAAACAAAACCTGTAGGAACAATATCAGTTTTGCCAAAAATATATATGTTGTAACCTTACGGCAACTGTCAAGGTCAAAACACATTACTAAGTTTAGGTGTAAAGTTAATTATAACCATTTAGGTTGTGTTACTGGAACAAATATGTGCATTATCTGTATCATTATTTTCAATTGTCTTGAATTAGTTGCTTGATCAGGAAATAATTCAACTGTCTTGAATTATTTCCTGATCAAGCAACTAAGATTTAAATTTCAGGATGTGATGGACTGTTTTAAAATTCAAGTTAGATAAAAACATTACTACAAAGATTCAATGATCAGGTATGTTAATAATACAAATACTGATTCATCATCAAATTTTAATCCTCCAAGAACACTGTTTAAAATGCTTTACTGCCATTTCTGTCACTTTACATTAAGACTTCCCTTCTGAATATAACATTATCACTGAATGAGAAAGGTAAAAGCACCCATATTATGCCCTAATATGGTAATCTAGAATCCTTCTGTATTTTAAACTGTACAATTAGAATACAACCTAATCGACTATGATTTTCTGAACATGAAGACTGCCATCTTCTGGGATGACAGTGTTCAGTCTAACAGAACATTATGAACATTTTGAAGATATGTGTTGCCTCCATCTTCTATCCTGCAGATGAAGGCAGCACATTCCTCTAAAATGATACTACCAATTTACCAGACTACATGGAGTCACATCCTAAGAGTGTAATCTTCATAGTTACCATTATAAGAAAATCAAACCTTGCATGATTGCAGCTCCTGATGTGGCTTTTATGAACAGACTTAATATGATAAACCAATGCTGTTATATCATTATGTTACATTCTTCTGGCATAAATTTCATAATCATATATATCTGACTTCTTACAACTCTTATTTACAAATGCCGAAGTAGCAAAACTTTCAAAATGAGTTAATACTTCTTCATACCTGAGATGCACCCTACAGTACAATTTTAACACTTTGTGGACGGGTGGCATATTTTTATGCCCAGTGCTTTTAAACATGGCGGACCAGTGGCATATTATTATGATTTTAGGACACGTTATGTTGAAACACACTATACCTTGCAATGGCACCAGGCAGACACATGACTGGTGTGTGATAGACCTCTCGAATGTTTGCTTTGTAGTCAGTTAGTCAGTAACATTACCCCACTGTTTATGACCCAACTGTTTTCCTTTCCCACTCCAAAAGAAAATGCCTTTGTTCATCTTCCAACTGCAAGCACCAGGCAGGAAGTTACTACTGCAAAATGGATCAAGGTCGGAAGAGGTTGAGGTCCAAGCGTTTTCTCGGAGAACAAGAAATATGACTTGTTCTCCAATGAGCTATCTGACGTCCTTTGTGAGTCTGCTAGTGATAGCGACTCACAATCTGATAGTGAGTGTGGCATGGGCGAACAAAAAAATTGTGGCCACAGACAGTTAAAGTGAAAGTGACAGTAGCTCCGACGAAAGTGCGGGTAGCAACATTGCAGTGACAGCCACATGGGGAAAAGTAGACAAAACGCCTGCTTTGGGACAGTTTACTGGAAATCCAGGGGTGAAGCAAATTCCATCGGACCCAAATCCACAATTCACAATTTGAGCATGGTTGATGTTCAAAGGAGACATGGACAGGTAGAGAAGCCTGTTTGTAACTCCAAGTTTAACATGTTCATGAAGGGAGCTGATAGAGCCGATCAGTACTTGGCCTATTATTCTCTTCCTCGGAAAACGGTAAAGTGGACAAAGAAAGTTGCCTTGTGGCTTATAAATTGTGTCATTTTCAATTCACTTTTGGTTTTCAAAAATCTAAACCCTCATTCAAAATTGAAATACAAGGCATTTCTGCTGAATGTGGCAAAAGCCTGGGCTACAGACCAGATGGTGGAGGCGGACACAGACTTAGTTCGACTGCATCCATCAACTCCCACCCCATGCAGGCCTCATGTGGACCCCCTGGGTGATTCTCGGGTGATATGCAGAAACATACCCTCGTGAAAATTGTGAAGAGTGAACATGCCAAGGTGAAGCAGCCTTCTAGGCAATGCCATGTTTGCGCAGTTCACAGAAAAAGGAGTATGACTGCCTACATTTGCAAGTTCTGTGTAATGCCACTTCACAAAGGGGAATGTTTCCAGAAATATCACACTCTCAAGCACTTCTAGGAGCACTGGTAAGTGTTCTCCAAAAATTTTAGTTCATAAAATTAATTAGATTTTATATTAATTTTTAAAGTGAACAGTGCACAAGTTAGGGCAGCAGGTTTAAAAATTCCAGTCCCCAGGGTGATTTTAATATTTAAATTGCTGGTCTGCGAAGTGTTAATGTAAGAACTGTCAGTTTCATTACAATTACAATCCTGGGAATCATATACACACCACTCTTACTTTTGTATTAACTTATCACAGATGAGTTCCTTTTATTTTTTAGTTTCTTCATTGTAAGGCAGCAAGATATTATTTCAAGATATAACTATGCTAAATACGTCGAGACAGCCTCTGTGGTCTAGTGGTCAGAGTTCCTGGCTACAGATCCAGAGGTCCCAGGTTCGATTCCCGGAGCTACCAGATTTTCTGAGAAGTAGTGGCTCTGGAACGTTGTCCACTCAGCCTTGTGAGGCTAACTAAGGAGCCATTTTGACGGAAAAGTAGCAGCTCCAGTCTGGAAAATCGAGTTTAAAGGCTGTGGGAATCCATTTTGCTGACCATGTGACACTCTCTATCAGCAAAAGTTGGCATTACTGCACTGACAAGCGGCAGTGGCTCGGTCAGTATAGTTCACTTATGGACTAAAAGCCACAGAGTTTGTTAAATATTTCCTGGATGTTGGCAATGGTTCAACCAAACCTATGAACAATGGTACCTACACCCTTTACATGGGGCACATTATTGAATGCACGCATAAGGCTGCCTACATGAGGTATGATGCAACTAGGTTCCAGCTCTGACACAAGTTTTCAAGCAATTTTAAATCTTAGGAAATGGGAAACTTCAAATTTACAGCCTTTGTTACATCATTATCATGTAAAAGTGAAACATAGATAATGACTGATAAATATTAACTGAAATGTATTAAGAGAAACTACAGTAGCAGTCTTTTTTATATAAAACAATAAATATTCACATCATACACACATTCCCAGAAAATGGAAAGTGGGTATGTAACAATGATATTTAAGAGAGGTAACCAGATCAAGTGTAAGGAATACAAGGAAATAGCCATCACTAACTGCAATGGACATGCACAAAAAACTGTAATGCTACACATAGAAATTGGAATAGACGAGATGGAGAACAGCAGGTTTCACTAAGGTTATCTGTAAACTGATAATATTTTTACATCAAAGCTGTGTAAAAGAGATCAGCTTGTGGAAGAGCCATATATTTTACATTCTTTGGTCTAAGGAAAGCCTATGACCATGTCCCTCGATGTAGACAGTGAGAAGGCATACCAGTACATGGAATTCATGCTGAGAATAAGAAAAACTTTGTAAGGCAAAGTTGTCCTTGTGCTTAACTAATTAAGCACCATGCCATGAAGGCATATGGGCGAATGGATATATAGATCCTTCTTTTCTTGACCTTGGTACTAGCTGGAGGTGAGTGGTCAGCTTCACATGCCGGCCAATTTACCTCTAAGGAAAGGGCGCCCAGTATCCATTGGATAGGAGGCTGAGTGAGCCCAAGAGCCAGTCTCGACAATCTGGAGTAGAGAAAATTCTTGACCCCACTGGGACTCGACCTCCAAGCTGTCATCCAGTCGCTATACTGACTGCTCTATTCCGGCTCTTGTCCTATTTTGTAACACAGACTAATTATGCTTAATAAGCGGAGAGGATGGTAATGACGATCACTTGAAACTAATAACATTAATAAATAGGGCATCAGTTGATTTTTAAAAAATGTTATATTTTGGCAAAATAATTATACAGTGATGGCACAAAATTACATTTTAGATCTTATTAAAGGCAACAATGTCGACTGACTGGACAAAATGTTCAAACTTTTGAATTTCTTCAATCAGGAAGTCCACAGAAACTTTCTCATCTTCAACCACAGACATGATCTGGAGTTTGTTGATTCCAAAGCCCACAGGAACCAGTTTTGCTGCAAGGACAAAGAGAAATACATATTCACTACAATATCCAGCCTCACTAATAATTAACAAAGTTCACCCCTCACCTTAATTTACTGCTGAGTTTGAGATGGTGTGAAGCTGTATTTCCATCCTATATTCAGGGATTCTTAACATTCTATCATCCAGGTACTGGTAATTTTAAAATATAAATGCTATGGTAATTTTAAAAAGCTTTTAGCTTGAAAGGAACAGTATTAGTATTAAAAAAGTGTATAATGCTCATTCAGCTGGACTGTGTGAACGCCACAATATCAGTGCCATGAATGCTCAGTAAAGGTTGAGTACTTCAACAGCAAAGTCTAAATTTTTAAATTCCTGCATATAGCTGAATGTCTAACAATGAGCAGTGAAGAAAGCAGTCTTCTGTATGTGGCGTCATGTAGATATTGTGTTAACCGACGTTTCGGAGGAATGTATCGCCTCCATCTTCAGGGTAGAAAAATAAAGAAGAAAATCTGTCAGTGAGGAACCAGCGTGAACAGGTGCTGACAGACTAATGTCGAGTCGAACTGTATAAGCGCAGGAAGAGAAAGGGAGAGGGAGCTACATGGGAAATCAGTAGAGAGGAGAGGGGAAGGGTCTGGGGAGGTGGGCCAGCAGGTGTCAGGCTCGAGCAGGTATAGAAATCGTGTCGGGGAAAGGTTGATAGAGGGCAATAACCCTGACATTTAGGGGCTGCAATGCAAGTCGGGCATGGACCTCCACGGCCTTGTGGATCTGGCATCATGTCCCGGGGGTTTCTTGAGGGAACATATGAGAGGCCTCCATGACTTGCTGAGACAAAACCCCACCTCTCTGTTCATACTGTCAGGATGGAGTTCAATCTCAATGGCCTCCCTAATGATGCGATCCCTCATATCGGGTCTTGGTGGCAAGGATGGAGGTATTCTGAAGCTGAATGCGGTGTCCCAAATCGATGCTGTGTTCAGCCACAGCCACTTGCATCACAGCCCCTAAACGTCAGGGTTAATGCCCTCCTATTAACCTTGCCTTCCCCCCCCCCAACACATTTCTATACCTGCTTGAGCCTGCTACCTGCTGGCCCACCTCCCCAGACCCCTCCCCTCTCCTCTCTGATTTCCCATGTAGCCAACTCTCCCTTTCTCTTCCTGCTCTTATACAGTTTGACTCAACATTAGTCTGTGAGCATCTGTTCGCGCTGGTTCCTTGCTCACGGATTTTCATCTTTTTCCTTCTACCCTGAAGATGGAGGTGACACGTTCCTCCGAAACATCTGTTAACACAATATCTACATGACGCCACATCACAGAAGACTGCTTTCTTCATACTCACCACCATGAAAACCTCAAATTTTACACAATGAGCAATGACTTCATCAAAGAACATTCATGTGTTTTTTCATCAAACAACTCTTAGAATTTCAGAAAACCTCAACTTCCTATGCTTAGCCAAGGCCCTTCACTTAAAACCTTCTTTATTAATTCCCAGCTTACTATATTTCTTTGATCTTTGTGAACCCATACTAACTACATATTTCTCTGATCTATCCTGAAGAATTAAGAAGAGGCAGATGCAACCCATTTTCTATGACTTGTCTGACCCCATCTCAACATACTCCCCTAATCTTACAGCAAGGAATTAAAAGGTACAAAAACCAGTTTATTTTCTTTGATTTTTCAGAGTCCATGCATTCTTTCTACAGATTTTCCTGAGTATTTTCTAAAATTCTGAAGGCAGAATCAATCCAGCTTCAGCACCAATCTAGAATTTCATATATATAAATTAGTAAAATATACTTCCCAACATTTGGTATTCTGTGCCTTTTAAATTTCTTCAGTGTGCTCTTAGAGGGACAATTCAACATAGCTGCCATTCACCGATGTTTATTTGCAACAATGGATAACTATATAACATAACAGCGTCATGCTTCTGGCGCTTGTTCTTTGCCACGCTGCCTCTTCTCTTCTCTAACATATGAGGTGGTATTGTACCAAGTTCCCAGACTAGGCCAAAAAAGAAATGCTGGCTTAATTTACTCAATTTTGGCTGCCATCTCCTTCAAAATAGTCTCCTTGGGAATGTATACAGTGATCCCATCATTTTCTTCACACTTCAAAAGCACTGTGGAAGTAATTTCCCTTAAAGCTCTTGAGTACTGCTGTGGTTTTTGGGAGTGTGACCTTAGCCTCCTCTCTCATCTTCTTTCAAAAGGCAGTTACAACAATAACACTCTGGGAACTTTCCGATACCACCTTGTAATGGGCTCTATTCACAATATCATTACCCTTTGAACAGTCCTAATACATAAACAGGGTGCATACAACTTTATTGTACTATTTCTAATGACTAAAAAGCATAGGAATAAAAATGAAACACATCTGAGTAGTTAATATGATCAAGTTTATAATTCATGCCACTTCAATCTCCCAATCTTTCCATGTGATAAGCTGAAGTCACAGTTCTAAAAATGGCCTCTCAATTATAAAAAACAAACAAACAATGTGTGTTGTAGTTTCAGGACTCTAGGTATGTGGTTACAGTGACATGGAGATTGTAAGGGAAGTAAAATAAAGTTCTTCCAGTGCTTAGCTAATTAAGCACCAACCATAAAGAAATATGGGGGAGTGAAGGTGTAGCTCCAACATTCTTAACCTAGGTATGTGGTTACAGTGACATGGAGATTGTAAGGGAAGTAAAATAAAGTTCTTCCAGTGCTTAGCTAATTAAGCACCAACCATAAAGAAATATGGGGGAGTGAAGGTGTAGCTCCAACATTCTTAACCTAGGCTCTAGATTGTTGTTGAGTGGTCAGCTTCATGCCCCTGTTGCTTTAACTCATTAAAGACTCCCTGGTACCCACTGGATAACAGGCTAGGTGGGCCCATCTGGATACTGTTGAGAAGATAAGTATCCCCCCCCCATCAATCAGTTACCATAAAAATTTCAATTTGCAAGTTGTATAAACTGTCTGACCAGTCTGGCTGCATCTCTAAAGGAGTAAGCCCCACTAGTTGACCAGTCTGAGCAACTTTTATTCACAGACCACATAAAATGGGGGATGCTGTCTGAAAATAAAACACACGCAATAGTGGAAAAATAATCTGTAGAAACCACGCACATTTAATAGTTATAAGTGTGAACACATAACTGTCCTGCAACAAGCAGAGTTATAAGTGTGAACACATAACTGTCCTGCAACAAGCAGAGTTATAAGTGTGAACACATAACTGTCCTGCAACAAGCAGAGTTATAAGTGTGAACACATAACTGTCCTGCAACAAGCAGAGTTATAAGTGTGAACACATAACTGTCCTGCAACAAGCAGTTTACTGTCACTTCCTTTCAAGACTGGAAGAAGACAAAACTTAACAGCCAAAAGAGTCTTCAGTGATGATATCACATTCAACATATCAGGAAATGTCAATCAACCTGAGAGTCTGAGAGGGCAAAAATCCCCATGAAAAAAATGGACATACAAAGAAACATGCCAGTGTTGAATGTGTTTTACATGTTGTCTAAACAAAAAGTGTTCCAGCTTCTTTTCTTTGAGGAATGTACTGTGACTGGCATAAGGTACCCCAGACCTGGTATAGGAGCTCCTCATGCCTATTTTGAAGAAGAGAATCCTCATGACATGCAGTTCCAATTGGAGTGCCTTCACATTTCCATGAGGTACAGACTTACTTAATAACAAGTTTCCCAAGAAAAGGGTTGACTATCACTTGGCCATCTCACCCACCTGATCCTACTTGCCTTCATTTTTCTTTGCGGCAGTATATCAAGAATACTGTGTACAAGCTACCATTTACTTCCACTTTCCTGGAACTTGCTGGTAGGATAAATTCTGCAGCAGCTACAGTTACTCTCAACACACTTAACAACATGTGGCCTGAACTATCTTTATTGTCATCCTGTCTTGTATCACTATGTGGTATTGTATGGAAATCAACACAACGATCTCCAAATACACCAACACTACTGTATAACATGTGTTTATTATTCTATATTTCCTACGTGTTTTAATTCAGCATGATCATCTGGCAGTTTTCATGATACAACTCTCACTGGATTGTGTCCTACTGTGGCTCCCACACACAGACGCGATACTCAGCTTGGTACGGTACGGGACAATATCTAATTACATTGCGGTAAATGGAGGTCCGCACACTGGAGCGGTACTCCAAGGAACGCGATATTATCACAGTCGGTATATCGCCTCGGTATTTCGGTCTACCGAGCGCACTCGGTAGACCGCTCGGTATCGCAGCGGTAAATAGTCATGGATCCGTCTTTGGAGGAAGAAGTTTTGCTTTTAGCTGTCGCTCTTGATGAAGACGAAGGTGAATCCCGGCAAGTATTTTACTGAACACTAAATCTGCGTGGTTCTTTTCCTCCACATATTCAGTATGTCATATATATGTACAAATATTTACAATTCCATAACGAGTCTCTAATTAAGTACGTATAAGTGGTTGCTATGTGTGTTCGTATTTTAGGCGAAAGAGACGAATCGCTTGGATTCATGATATAAACTTGTCAAGAGAGGAACTGGGGGAGTTTTATACACTGATACCTCAACTCCTGAAGGACGAAAAACGGTTCTATATATATTTCAGGATGAATATTGACAGGTTTGATGCAATCCTGAGAGCCATCGGGCAAGAAGATATCACTAAACAATATACCAATTGCCGGAAGCCTATTCTTGCCATTAAGTGGAGGATTTTTTTGATACCCATAGAACTGAAAGAATGAAATATAAAACACATTGTATCAGCAGCGTGTTTGCTTCATAATTTTCTACATCTCAAAATCTGTGATGAAAAGTACAGGGAAGAACTGCTACGAGTGGAGCCATTAGAAGGAGAAATGTTCCCTATCCAATCTTTACGTCTCCCAAGGGTGGCAAACGTTAGCTACGCCATTAGAGAGCGGTTTGTTGCGTACTTCAACTAGATGACTGTCCCTGGAATTCGTGTTAGTGAACGGAACTGGTGCATAGCCTACACTAAGAATGCCCACAGTTACTGTATATTTAACCCTATATAAATATATACAAATTTTTCTACTTGCTGTCTCTGTTCATTGTAACAGCCAATTCCTTCCACTTTCTATCCTTAGAACGTGAATCCTTGAACATCGGATGACGAGTATCGTACAATAAAGCATTTTCTTTGACGAACTCTATTATTTGTTCCATCTGCCTACCCATGTCGTTTCACGTACGTATAGATACTGATTGAGTGTGAGTCATGGCCAGCTGGTTATCGGGTGTCAAAGATTCCCGAGGTTCCCGAGTGTCGCGCTGTGTGCGCGGCCCACTCGGTAAACAGCCGCTTTCGTCCCGAGTGCTATATCGTCCCGAATCGTATCGCGTCTGTGTGTGGGAGCCTTAATGGTAACTGCACTGACATAAATATCATTACAACTTCTGTATGTGTCTCATCGCATTATTAAGTTGATGTTGTAATATTAGACTTAAGGGTTAAAACATTAAAATATTAGTATTTAGATCTCTATCAAAACATTAAAATTAACTGTTAATTAAATATTCATTAAATTACCTGGAATTATTTTTTAAGTAAAGTGAATTACCGTGGTGATTTGTAGTTGAGTACAGGGTACTTGGAGTGTACTGTATCTTGGAAGTAGGTGTTGTTTTAGTCCATTACATGTATGTTATGTGGGTGATTACTCGCGTGCAAGTGATAATAAAGGTTCTATATACTCTCCATCTTTCTGTTTCATGAATAGCTGTGGTGGAATTATTATGTTTTGGTGTGTGTGTGTGTTATATATTTTGTGTCCTGTGTGGAAATATGACTTCTTTCCACTACTGGATATTAAGATTGTTCCTGTTCTCATAATTCTGTTAGGACCAACTAAAGTTCAACATCATAAAAACTGCTTGATGATGATACTGCTGAAACAAAACATGTAGCAAGTACAGGATAATAGACAGATGTTAATACATTAATACTGATTTATTTAGACTGTGCCATAGCTCAAGCAGTTAGTCGCTGGCTTCCCATCAGGGCGGCCAGGATTTGATCCCGGGTCTGGTCAAGTGGAATTTGTGGTGGACAAAGTGGCACTGGAGCAGTACTTCGGTTTCCCCTGCCAATCTTCATTCCACCAACTGCTCCACAATCACCCTCACCTATCATCTGGGGCTGGTACAACAGGCCAGAAGTGGCTGTAGTACAAGGGACTTAGTACCATCTCACTATCAATTAAAAAAAATACTGATTTATTTGGAGACTTTTGGAGACTGTTGTGTTGACAACCATATAATAATAGGATTTATGGACTGAAACTGAATATAGATATGGTATCTGCTGGGCAACTCATGGTGCCAACACTGAACACCTGGAAAATGTACATAACAAGAATCTAATTATATAATCTACTGAAATGCATTCATTCTTGTGCCCATCAGTTCATGAACAATGCTACAGTGAAATGGCATACATTTTATGTGAAAATCTATACATGTATAGGGTTTGAGGTTCTCATAGCAGTGGTTATGAAGATTACTGTCTTCTGGGATACACTGCCTTGCAGTCTGTTGAAAGCCAACAGACGTTTCAGAGAAAACACCTCTATATCTTCAGGGTCTAAGGATAAGCCAAGCAAGACATCAGAGTGAAAGCAGGTGGCAAGATAGTCCATTTCATCCTACATATAGAACAACATAAAATGTAACTGATAAAAAGTGGTGAATTGAAAGAGCTAACTGATTTCACCACATGCTTCTTCAGGATTTGTGTACTTTCTAATGACATGCTGATGAATTTAATTAATGTTCTGGACATCAAGGAATTGTATGAAAACATGATACTTACAGGCTCCCCATACTAAGCCATCCATTGTGATGGTTCTGACTTTGGCCTCCATTTCCTTCATATCGGTTTCATCATCCCATGGTTTTACATCCAGAACGATACTAGATTTGGCAATCATGGCAGGTTTTTTGGATTTCTTCTCTGCATAAGCCTTCAGCCGTTCTTCCCTGATTTGTGCTGCTTCAGCATCCTATTACAATGAGATTTATCTCTTATTCGTAATCATTTTCAGAAGCCACATATTTACATACATGTATCTGAATAATAGCAATGACTTTTAATAATTTTTTAAAAGTACTGTACCATGAAAACAAAAATCACAAATACTTTTATATGAAGAGAACTCTGATCCTTGTCAATTAAAAAAAAAGTCCATAAAATCATCCTACTTGAATATAAACTTCTCATTATTGCACTTTTCTTTATACATACAGTATGTACGAAACACAGAAAGGAACCACGAATTCATACATTTTAACAACACAATTATTTTTCCTAAACTGTCAAAATAGTAACGAAGCATTAAACATTTTTGTGATATACTTCACACCTGATCAACAGGCATAAATTAAGGTTAAACCCATTAAATCATATTAAAACTTCAGAAATATATATACACTCTCATGGAATGTATCAGAGGACAGACAACACATTAATAACTTTAATACGGTATTCCCATTCATATGACATAGCATACCATCTCCCTGAAACAATAATTCAACAACTGGCTGGTTGCAGCAAAATGTTTCAGCTACAGAGTGGACTGAATGCTATACTTTGAAATGAAAAGGATCTATCATTCAAGTTAGAACCTGAAACTTTACACATTTAAAACAATTCTGATCAAACACTGAGTTACACATAACTCTTCCCATTCATTCATCAGTAATCTGTCAGATGACAGGACCACAGTCTCTTCCAAAACAGTTCCTCCACTTAATGCGATCTAGAGCTTTATCCATAAAATGAGAATATCCTCTTCTGTCCCCAAGGTCATCCAGCATCTTCTTACGTCTTCTTCCTTGTCTTCTGGTCACTTCTATCTGCCCTTCTATGTTTCCTTCAATAACTTCTTTTAGAAGACAGTTACTGCGTAATATATGACCAATCCAATTAGCCTTCCATTTTCTTATTTTGTGTAGAATATTCCTCTGCTCACTGACTCTAAATAACACTTCTTCATTTCTCACATAATCGGTCCAACTGATCTTCTCCATCCTTCAAAGCTTTCCAGGTGTTTCTGATCTACTGCCCTAAGTGTCCAAGTTTCAGCCCCATACAAAGTGATGTTCCAAATGTAGCATTTCACAAGTTTCTTTCTCAAATTTAAGTCCAATTTGCTGGTAAAAAAGATTCTTCTTCTTGCTAAATGCAGCTTTTGCCATGGCAATCCTAGATTTAATTTCACAAGTACACCTTCCATCATCTGTTAACAAGTTACCCAAATATTTAAAACATTTCACATTCTCCAGTTTGTTTTTGGTCTATCTTTATTGTGACTGGGGTTGGTTGTCTCAAAATTTTCATTACTTTTGTTTTTTCCACATTCATTTCCATGCCATATAGTACCTTCCAATTTTGATTAGTCTATCAATCATACCCTGTAGCACTTCTGGTAGGGGCAGCTGGACGGAGTTTATTTAAATGCCCGCCCTTCTAGAGCAATGAAATTGTAAGCATGTTTCTAAAAATGGTGTGATTTCTACATTTTTTATGATAAACGAACAAAATGAACGCTCCTTTAATGTAGAAAGAATATAGAATCAGATATTCTAATTTACAGATTTTAATATCTGTAAAAAATTTTTACACTGATTCCCAAAATAAAATTTCCCGAAATTCATACATTTTCTGCACCATGCGTTCTAGCAGTGTAATACATTTTCTGCACCATGCGTTTTAGCAGTGTAAGTCCTTGTGGTGACTTCACATTCAATGGTATCTCTTGTTGTAGCTTATTTATCGTATGGGACATGTCGCTATGCACGACTGTACTCGTCTGAATTTCCTCGCTGCCTAATGTGTTAGATAAACACAGGAGTTAATTCTCGGAATATGGTGTTGCCAGATCGGTCATTCGTTCATTCATTGCAGTCAAACCATTGTG
>NW_019729918.1:0-37871 GCF_002891405.2 Cryptotermes secundus | reverse complement strand
GGGAAGGCTGTTTCCTCATGAAGATGGTGAACATATATCACATAAGTAGAGCAAAAATTTAATTTTAAAAAAATCTTTACACGCGTGCAATGCGCGAAATCATATGAGGTCGTTCGGCCATATGACGTCGGTAGATTACATCAGATCACGCAGGAGGGAAGGCTGTCACCTTATAAAGGTTGTGACCAAAAATTATGCAAATAGAAGAACAATTTATATTTTAAATTTAATTGAAAACAAATCTTTACACGCGTGGAATGCGCGACATCATATGATGTCGTTCTTAAATTTGTCCTTACTTTTAACGTCATATGACGTCCCTAGATTACATTAGATCATGCAGGAACGAAGGCTGTCTCCTTATAAAGGTGGTGACCAAAAATCATGTAAATAGAACAACAATTTATATTTTTAATATAGTATTAAAGAAAACCTTACACGCGTGGAATCCGCGACATCATATGATGACGTTCGGCCAGCTGCCCTAACTTTTAACAACATCATATGATGACGTTCGTCCGATAAAGGTTAACACAAGGTCATCTGCATATTTCACAGTCTGACCAGTTTGCCCTCCTAATTTGAAGTCTCCAAACTCATCCAGAGCTTCCTTGGTAAGGCATTCCCTGTACAAGTTGAACAAAATTGGTGATAAACAGCATCCTTGTTGAACTCCTCTTCCAATCTTCACACTTCTTGTCTCCCTTCTGTCCAGTCGCACTCTTAACTTTCTGATCCATGTACAATTTACTAATCAATCTTCTTTCCCGCCAATTGATACCTGTTTCCTTTAGGATCAAAGAATTACACTCTTAACAAACTGAGGACTGTGTAAACTGGAAGAAATTTATTGAATATATGACCCCTCAAGCATGTTATGCAATTACATTAATGTTTCACGTTCAAAATTTTGACACACACATGAAACAATTTATTTTGTTTACTCTATTATGAATGAAGTAACGATTTTGAGTGGGTAATTTGCCAAACAGTAAAGAATATTTGCTTTACAAATGAAAATCATTAAAATTATGTTTGGTGCCAACTCTTCTAATATTTGAGGTTGAAGCATATTGAAGAGACCAGAAACTTACCTCTTCTACATGAATATATATATTTTCATTAGTGAACTTCCATCGTGAATAACCTGGAGCATTTTTAAACAAATTCACTGAAACAGCGATAAAACAAAAACTAAGAGTTGCCTTCCTGGGCACTCTCACTTCTAGGAAAGTTCATTTTATGCTGATACAATTTTTTAATAATTTAATTTATAGTCTTCCAGGCAGAAGTGTATGCCATTAAGGTATGCACAGTTAAGAATCTAAATAGGATCTATAAAAATAAACACCTACATTCTATAAGACAGTCAAGCTGCAATGAAAGCACTTTGTGAATACCAGATCACCTCAAACCTGGTCTGGGACTACCATCAATCCCTCATATAATTGGCCGAATATAACAGAGTTCAACAGATATGGGTGCCATGTCATGAGGATGTTGTTGGTAATGAAATGGCAGATCAGTTGGCAAGAACAGGAACTGAACATCCGTTCATAGGGCCTGAACCAGTTTGCTGCATCTCAACTGAAGTTGCCAAGAAAGTGGGCAGGGACTGGACGAACAGAAATAACAAAAAACACTGGGAATCCATAAGTGGACTCAGACAAGGAAAGGGGCTTATACTAAGGCCCTCTGCCAGAAGAACGAAGGATCTGTTGAAATTAAACAGAGACCAATTAAGATGGGTGGAAGGACAGGTGGACATGGCATGTAGCATGAATTGGGAAGAAGATGAATGCATATGGGATATTGGTGGGAAAGCCAGAAGGACATAGATGACTGGGAAGACCATGGCATAGTTTGATGGCCCAGGATGGGGACCAGTGGAGGTCTCTTGTGAACACAGTAATGAACTTTTGGATTCCATAAAATGCTGGGAAATTCTTGAGTAGCTGCAAATTTGGCTTCTCCTCAAGAAGGGCTCAGCTCCATAAGTAAGTAATTAAGGTAGGACCATTTACAGGACATTGTCACATAAAAGGACACCTTTTCATACAGGGATTGACAGATGACCCCACTTATGAAAGGTGCCTAGAAGAAGATGAATCAGCCACACATATCCTATGTGATTGTGAGGCCATAGCTTTTGTCACATGGGCCAGTTCTTTATGGATCCAAGTGACTACTATGATGCCCACATGAAAAAGTCCTACATTTCGTTCAAAGTGTAGGATTAATAAAGGGTTAATCAAAAGGGGAAGCACAACAGATCATTGATGGTCATGGTGCAAGAGCTGGATTATTATGGCCCAACCCTCATTCATTCATTCATTCAAGTTAATAGACTCATGGGCATTATTAACAAAAATGTACTACATGACATTGCATTAAAGAAATGTTTAAATATACATGTTTTAATTCTACTGGTGAATATGTTTAGAAATAATTTATAATCTATAGTAGGGCCTCTCTTCTATACAGTTATTTCATAATCATATAACATTCTTGCACTTGTACATTTGATCTTTATATACTTTATGACTTGCTCCATATCATGGTCATCTGTAGACTGTACGTATACATATACCTACTGGCTTGCTATAATTGCCACAGATATTTGGGCAAAGATCATAATTACTGTCTGCAATATTGTCTTATTTCCTGTATAGAGCCATCAGCAGCCATTTTACTATCCTCAGTTTTGGCAGGGCTTCATTTTAATTTTGACAATTCTGCGCCTACAAGACAGCTGGACATGAAATATTGGAGTTAGTAACGGCCTGTTCAGACTTCTAGCAAAAAATTTCACTTTTGTCGGCAGGTCAAGTACAAGTGATAATATCCACAATGAACCATATTGATAAGTAATCACCAAGAGTGATGAAAAATGGACAATAATTGTGAAATGAAATGAGGTATACTTATTTCGCACTCACATCTTCATCGGAGCCAAACAAATCAACATCATCATCATCACCACCATCATCAACCTTATCATTTGCCGCTGCCTCATCATCAAACGCCATTAATGGTGTTTTCTTCTCACCAGGGAACTTCTTGCGTTCATCACCAAATGAGTTTATATGATTATACCAACGCAGAAGATGAGGTGTGGCAGCAGTAGGTGATTTTGCTAATGACTCAAAAACACTGACATCAGCCTGAGTTGCCTGGAACCTGCGGAACCAAAGAGACAACAATCACTAGAAATAACTCAGTATGGCGTTTTGGGCTACAGGAGTAACACTTTAGCCCAGTCACTCCTGATGTCAAAACAATACAAACAAAAATACGTGCACAGAGCTATATATAAACTGAAGAAGGGTTACCAACTTAGAACTAACATAGTAAAGGATGAGGATGGCGATCTGCTGGCAAATCCCAAAATATTCTGAATAGTTTACTGAATGCTCATCATGTCACCAATGTTAGGCAGGCCAACAGTAGATGGATCTAGTCCTCTCTAGGCTGAGATTTTTATTCAAGAGTTGAAAGGGCATAAACTGCCAGGTACTAATCAAATTCAAGAAGAGATGATCCATGCAAGAAGTGAAGCCTTATGTTCCACGATCCACGAACTTAATTATATGTGAAATATGAAAGAACTGCCATAACAGTGGAAGAAATATATTACTATACCTACTTATATGAAGAAATAAAACTGAGTAATTATTGAGACATATCACTGTTATCAACTTCATATAAAACTGTATCCAGTATTTTCTTCTCAATTGTGACTCCTTACATATACACAGATGAATCATCAGTGGGAACTCTGACATAGTAAATAAACTGCTGGTCAGACATTTCTGCACTTGTCACATAATGGGGAAAAAATGCAAGTATTTTACAATAGGACAAAACATACATCAGCTGTTTACAGTCTTCAAGCAAGCCTATGATTAAGTTACAAAAGAAGCACAGGTACCCCTTGAGTTATGTGACAACTGTATTTTAAAACAGTCCCAACGGGTGAAATAATTCTGTATTCCAGCATCCTGTTGCAATTGTTTAACTTAACATCCATGTATGATGGGGTACCCAAAAGAAACTGAACTAATTTTTTTGTGGGCAGAGCTTTTGTAGTACCGCATTTTGCTGCTATGAGCGCATAGAGCTAACATTCTTGAGTCGATAAGCCGACTACTGTTGCTTCAGAAGGTAAAGACTAGTTTCGGCAGAGTTTATAGTGACAACTGTTTTGTGTGATCGTCGTTTTTGCAATGGCTGATTTTTGTGAACAGTGTGCGGCGGTGAAATTCTGCTTTTTGCTCGGGAAAAGTGGAACAGAAACTCTTGAAGTGTTAAAAACGGTGTACAAAGACAATGCTATGGGGAAAACTCAAGTGTTTGAGTGATTTTCCCGTTTAAAAAATGGTGAAATGTCAATTGATGACAAAACTCGTTCTGGTCGTCCTTCCACGGCCCGAACACATGAAAATGTTGAAAAATTCGTGAAATCATCAAGGAAGATCGACAACGGATCATTGAAGAAATTGTGGAGCTGTTGGGAGTGACTTGGAGCTCAGTTCAGCGAATTTTGACAGAAGATTTGGGAATGAAAAGGGTGGCTGCGAAATTCGTGCATGACTGCTGAACAAAAAGAAGGTCGCATGGAAGCATGCTGTGCTTTGAAAGAAGAGTCCTGAAATGATCAAAACTTTTTTTTTGTTTCCTCGAATGAAAAGAGACATGAAAGGAAAGCGTTTTGCTGATGTTGCTGAGGTGAAGGAAAAAACGACGGAGGCGCTGTCAAGCATCTCAAAAGATGAATTTAGACAATGTTTTGAAAAATGGAATAAAAGACTAGACAAGTGTATTAGTGTAAGTGGAGAGTACTTTGAAGGGGATTGAAGGTTTGTGCTTAAAATTTGAATAAATAAGTTAAAAAAAATAAGTTCGGTTTCTTTTGGGTACCCCCTCGTATTTATCATCCGTCAATATTGCAACACTTGTTGCAAGGTTTTACCTTGAAGAGAGAACTACAGTGTGTGATTTTAACACGGACTAAGACAGTGTAGCAGTTTTAACATAATTTAATAAAATATTTGTAACATATCAAGACATTTGAAGATGGTCGTTTTGGGCCGAAACATGTAGTGTCAAAGTGTATAAAGTTAAACTAAAATTAAAATTAAGTAGTGAATAAACAAGTGTTACAATATTGACGGACAATAAATACTGTACATGGACGTTAAGGGTAAAATAATATAAATGTAACATTATTTTCCCACAAGAATCAATGGAAATATTTGAGACTGCTACAAAAGTATCAGAACATTTTTGCTGTCACTTGCTGATTGTATTATGCAGTAGAGTGCATCCTTTTTAATATTTTAATAATATTTATGTCATTTCACTATGAATAAATTTTGTTTATAATTAATTACAAACAAAAAAGAACTCTGTGGCCTGTAGTCTGCAAGCAAACTATACCGACCGAGCGACTGCTGCTTGTCGACAAAGTTGGTGCAACTTCTTACTTCCAAAAGACAATGCAAGAAACTGCTACAAAAATGAAAGGCATAATGCCCTTGAAATGAGCATAGAAAACCTGAGCTACTGAGTCAAAATCACCTGACCAGTTGTCCCAAGATAAACAGAGACACATCGTCTTTCACTTTCTTTCGAACATTAAGAAGCATTACAAGATGTGTTTTAAACATTATTACACAGTCATTAGGTGACAGAAACTATAAGAAACAACAGAACTTAATTAACATCCACAGATCTCACAACATATGGTTTGCTAAATAGAAAGATGAGAGATGTGATGGATAAACCATTGGGTTATATAGTGAGATGGTTGAATATGACGATGAAGCAGGTGCTTAGGGCGATCAAGAAGGGGACTGAACTGATGTGTCCATTGAAGTTAATGATAAAATTTTACTAGTGGTACTTGATGGATCTGCTGGCTCTAACTTGTTTAAAAAAATCATCCATCTTCAGTTGCTTAACAGCCTCTGATTTCTCATGAAAGAGCAGTTGGGAAGAAGAGTTTCTTCTCTTCCCCTTGCAATCCACCACTGCCCGTCACACAACAACCTACTGCTAGTCCCTGCCACTCTTGATGAGGCAGCAAGCAATCCACATTAATGCAAACACTACTGAAACGTATCTGAATCAGTTGCTCGCATTAAAATGAAATCACATTTTTTTGAACTCCTATGTAACAATACCTATAATGTACAATACTTTCATTGAATTCAGAGTACCCATAAAGCTAGTTACAGTAAGTCAAATGTGGTAAATGTAACCAAGTCAAGTATGTATAAAATACATCTGATGCATTTCCCATTGAGAATGGTCTCAAACATGAGGGTGCCTTACTGCCACTGTATTTTAGCCTTCCATTAAACCGAGAAAGGATCAAAATGAAATTGGAAACATCAAATTCTGTCTATGCTGATTATATTTACTTCCTGGGCAAAACCATAAACCTCATAAAGAAAAATAAATTTGAGGTTAGATGCAGAACTGAAATATGTGTTCACGTCTCATCATAACAATGCAGGATAAAATCAAAACACCAATGTTCAAATATTTGGAAATGGCAATAACAAGTGAAAACTGAACTCACATATAAATAAAGAGGAGATTAAGTAGAGTGAATGCTGGTTACCACTCGGCTCAGAGTTTTCAGCCTTCCCATCTGCAATCTAGAAATCTAAAGTTGAAAATACATAAAACAATGAAGGGATGGTGTTATGCAAGAAAGGACCATCTCCAAAATACTCTTTTTCAATTGCAGCAATGTTTAGAAAAACATGAAATAAAGAACTATATTATGCACCCATCTTACAATTAAGAACTGCAATCTGCAGCACATAACATATATTTTCAAAATCTTAGCAGCTGATTATTATGTTCAAAGTGTACTGCATTAACCTGGCTCAGTGGTAAACATTTAGGTTCCATAAAATGTCAACTACTTCCTGGCTAGGTGAATGAGCATTAGCTTCTCAAGGACTTCCTCCATGGACTTGGTGACAGAAATCTCTCTATGTCCTAAAAGCTATCGTTATTGAGTTTCAAGAACATAAATTATACATTACCATAGAGAAACACTAAGAGGTTTCCTTTCCTAAAATTCTGCATGGTAACAGTTAAATGCTACAGTGGATTACTACAGCTAACCATAAATTCTCTTACTTACTTACTTACTTACTTACTCATGGAGCTGAGCCCTTCTGGAGGAGCCGCCAATTATGCAGCTACTCCAGAATTTCCCAGCATTTTATGGAACCCGAAGGTTCATTACCGTGTTAAATTCTCTACAAGATAAAAATTCATTCACTGTCTGTGGTATACTAACATGCATACCATTCTGGAACCTGGTTACATTCTAACATTTATGTGACTCATTTCCATTACATCACTACCAATCAAATGTGTTGAGACGATGCAAGCAGTATAAATAAATAACGTCAGTTTAATTTACCAGTTTAATCACAGTAATAATTATTGAGAAAATCACAAAAGAACGAGACAGGGCAATGTCCCTTTTTATCACAAGAAGGTTGAACACACAAACTCTCAGGCAGCGTCACGACTCTCACTGCTATCACTAATTCACAGCGCCCTTCTTTTTGGAAGACTGTCACAACAAATACAAGGAATGGAAAAGAGTGCCCTCTACACAATATGGAGATACAAGGCGCCAACATTCAAACTATAACAAGATTAATACAAAAGTGATTTTTGATTGTTACTAATACCATTACAAAATGTTACTAGTTATCATCTTCTTCCCTAATTACAACAGGAAACTATCAATACACATGAAATCACACTTTCACAGTCCTAATACAGCAATAACAAACTCTGCCTGTGTATAAGATTAGCAGGGGAGAAAACACTTCCAACCCAACATAACATCAGCACTACTAGCCGAGTGAAATCATAATGTTGGTAACCTGCAAAGTGATCATGTAAGAGCATACAGACATTAATGAGGAAAACATAGTATGTTTTCAACGGGCTTTACAAAATGAAAATTGGATAGAAGTTTATAACCAAGAGAATGTTAATATGAAATTTAATATCTTTCACAATATCCTTTTATCAATCTTAGAAAATAGCTTTCCCATAGTATATAAAAAAAAAAAGACTCTAATAAATGGATAACGAAAGGCGTAAGAATATCTTGTAAGCATAAGAGAGCATTATACACCTTAGTCAAAAAATCAAGTGATGATAGTTTGAAGTTATACTATAAAAGATATTGTACAATACTAGTGAGAGTAATAAGAGAAGCAAAGAGATTGTATTCTCAAAAATTAATAACTCAGAAAATAAAATACAATTAACTTGGAAGATTATCAATAAACTGGAAAAAAACAAGGTCTCGGATAAAGTAACAGAATTGCAAGTGGGGAATGGGAAAGTAACGGATCCTAAGGCATTAGTGAGAATATTTAATAAACATTTTACAACTGTAATGAAGAACTTTGCAACAAAAAATGCTGATGAAAATGAGGCAATTAAATTATTAAATACTCTTAAGTATGATAACTTGCCTGAATTGAAATGAATACCCGTAACTGAGGCGGAAATAAAGAACATACTTAAGACACTAAAATCTAAATACTCTACAGGTTATGACGGTATTTCTAGCAGAATATTAAAATATAGCACTGATCAAATAAGTAAACCACTTGGACATATACTTAATGCATCACTTGAACCTGGAATTTTTCCTGATAGAATGATATCTGCATCAGTAAGACCTATACACAAAACAGGTGAGAAGGTCGTTATGGCAAATTATAGACCAATATCACTGTTAATAATCTTCTCCAAGATATTTGAAAAAGCGATGTATAACAGGATAAAGCAGCACTTACATACAAATAAGCTAATTTCATCTGCTCAGTTTGGATTTAGAGAAAATAGAAGTACGGAAACTGCAATCTATGCCCTAACTAATCATATATTAGAAACTTTGGAACAACGCCGTCATTCATTAGGAATTTTCTGTGATTTGACAAAGGCTTTCGATTGTGTGGTTCATGATATCCTTTTGATCAAGTTGGCAGCATATGGACTTGGTGGTAAAACTTTAACATGGTTGAAGTCATTTTTGGGAAATAGAAGACATAGAGTGGAATAGAGTGGAATTGTATACTGATGGGAGTGAAAAATGTTGTTCAGGATGGGAGATTGTTGAATATGGAGTGCCGCAGGGCTCCATTTTGTGTCCCTTGCTGTTTCTTTTATATATCAATGACCTGTCATCAACATTGAATACTGATAATAAGTTATTGTTGTATGCAGACAATACAGGCATATTAGTATCATGCACTGATCTTGATGAAATCCAAGTAAGGTCTAACATTGTGTTGAATTCTTTAAGCCATTGGTTTGCATGTAAATGGCCTGTTTCTAAGTCTGAAAAAAACTAAAGTGTTAAAATTTGTTACAATTAATCGAGATATTATGTCTATACATTAAAAGTTTAAGGTTGGTGGCTCCACCTTATCGTGGTGAGGGGGTTTGAGTATGCCAAGGACCCTGAGAGCAATACCAGTGGTAGTGTAGCTACTGGCAGGGCTTCCCTTGCTGGACAGGTCAAAGGGTAGGCATCAGACGAAGAGAGACATCAAAAACTGATGCCAGAAGCAGCATCATCAGCAGCAACTTGAAGCACAGAGCAAATGATGCTCCAGATGGTTCAAGTTCATATAGCAACAGGGGTGACCAGAGTGGTTTGAATGGCTGTTGTACCGCGATGTGGAAAGCAAATGGAAAAACCACCACTTTATCAATTTTCCTGGATAGTCTCTTTCCAACAAACAGAGATACCAAGTATGCGAGAAGTGAGGTGGAAAAAACTATCAAGGACATGAGGAATGGAAAGGCTACAGGAGATGTGCTTAAGTTACTGGGAGAAGGTGGTTTGAAAACACTGACAAAACTAATAAACACCATATACGAAACTGGGGAGTGGCCCAAGGACTTTACAGAAGTGACGACTGCCTTAAAGAAAAAGACAAAAGCTACAAAATGCAGTGACCATCGCACAATAAGCCTTATTGCACATACAGCAAAGATAATAGCAAAGATACTTAAAAGAAGAATCGAAAGGAAAATAGAGGATATACTTGGAGAGGATCAGTTTGGATTTAGAAGAGAAAAAGGAACCAGGGATGCAATTGGCATGATGAGAATTATAGCAGAACGAACTTTGGAGATAGATGAAGAACTGTGTGCTTGCTTTATAGACTGGCAGAAGGCATTTGACCATGTAAATTGGACCAAATTAATGCAGATCCTAAAGGAAACAGGTATCAATTGGAGTGAAAGAAGATTGATCAGTAAATTGTACATGGATCAGAAAGTTAGAGTGCGACTGGACAGAGGGGAGACAAGAAGTGTGAAGACTGGAAGAGGAGTTCGACAAGGATGCTGTTTATCACCAATTTTGTTCAACTTGTACAGCGAATGCCTTACCAAAGAAGCTCTGGACAGGCTTGGAGACTTCAAATTAGGAGGACAAATTATTCAAACTGTGAAATATGCAGATGACCTTGTTTTAATGGCTAAGGAAGAAACTGTGCTACAGGGTATGATTGATAGACTAATCGAAATTGGAAGGTGCTATGGCATGGAAATGAATGTGGAAAAACAAAAGTAATGAAAATTTTGAGACAACCAACCCCAGTCACAATAAAGATAAGACCAAAAACAACTGGAGAATGTGAAATGTTGTAAATATTTGGGTAGCTTGTTAACAGATGATGGAAGGTGTACGTGTGAAATTAAATCTAGAATTGCCATGGCAAAAGCTGCATTTAGCAAGAAGAAGAATCTTTTTACCAGCAAATTGGACTTAAATTTGAGAAAGAAACTAGTGAAATGCTACATCTGGAGCATCGCTTTGTATGGGGCTGAAACTTGGACACTTAGGGCAGTAGATCAGAAAACCCTGGAAAGCTTCGAAATGTGGTGCTGGAGAAGGATGGAGAAGATCAGTTGGACCGATTATGTGAGAAATGAAGAAGTGTTATTTAGAGTCAGTGAGCAGAGGAATATTCTACTCGAAATAAGAAAATGGAAGACTAATTGGATTGGTCATATCTTACACAGTAACTGCCTTCTAAAAGAAGTTATTGAAGGAAAGATAGAGGGGAAGATAGAAGTGACAAGAAGACAAGGAAGAAGACGTAAGAAGATGCTGGATGACCTTGGGGAGAGGATATTTTCATTTGAAGGAGAAAGCTCTAGATCACATCAGGTGGAGGAACTGTTTTGGAAGAGACTGTGGACCTGTCGTCTTGACAGATTACAGATGAATGAATGAATTGCATGACACAGATCGAATCGATGCTGTCTAGATTGGGCAAGGCATGCTTTGCAATAAGAAACATGAAACTGTATAGCAATATTGAAACACTAAGGATGATTTACCACACATGCTTTCATTCAATTATGAGATATGGGATAGTATTTTCGGGAAACTCGTTGGAGGCTAAGATGATTTTTCTTTTACAAAAGAAGGCCATCAGGATAATGATGGGAATGAAACCCAGATAATCATGTAGAAGAGTTTTTAAAAAATTAAAAATTCTGACATTGGCTTCTCAATATATTTTATCTTTAATGATACTGATGATAAACAATATGGGGTATTATACTTTTAATCATACAATTCATGGTAAGTCAACAAGACAAGTTAGAAACCTACATGTTCCTCAATCACATCTAACAAAGAGGCAAAAAGGGGTCTATTGCATGAGTGTAAAAGTGTTTAATAGTTTGCCTGATTTTTTAATTGAGTTAGTACATAATAAAAACAGTTTATTGGGAAACTAAAGGATGTATTGCTTCAAAACCCTTCTTATACTGTTGATGAATTCTTGCTTTTCTGTCAAGACTTACAGCTAAAGAAAAGAGGTGTCTGACAGTGCACACTTCACTAAACACTATGTCCTTGGCTGTGCTTATATATACTTGCTGCAATTTGTATTGCCTTTTAACTACTGCATGTGTTTTTGACAAGAATGGATTATATATTGTAGTGATTTTATTTGTGAATATATAAGTGTCCAATGTTTTGTTTGCTTGTTGACATGTTTTATATTCGGTGCCAGTGGCACATTTATGAATATTTTACAGAAACACAAATGTATATGCATGTATGTATATATACACATGAAGCTGGCATACCTGAGTAACACTATATCTGACTGATATGATGGGAACAGTAAACAGACATGTCATACTACACGAATCATTAAATGTAGTGAGGAAGGTGGAAGTACAAGAGGGGGAAACAGCAACTTGTTTCATATTTGTGCAATTCTGCTATGATTTCTGGCATATGGACAACTGCTGTGAGAAATTTATGCATCAGAAATTTTTCCTACTATTTCATCAATTTTTAAACAGAAAATATCATTGTAAACTTTTAAGTAACATGTTCACTAAGTCCAACAACTTACCCGAAACTCCTTACCATAAATCCTCATGTTCGAACCCCAATGAGGCAACTTTCTTCTTGTGTTCATAAAAGTACCATAAAAAATGATCACATGTCCAATCAAGCCATTTGGAAAACTAATAACTGACTATACTCGTACTCAGGGCACAATACTACAATACTAGAGAAGCCTCTTGTGTCAACAGTGATAAATCTTCAGATCTTAAATAGTTACAAACTTCCTTAACATACATATACAATCTGCTCAGGAAATAAATATTCTAGACCAGTGATTTTTCAATACGGTATATTTCTAATGACTTTATAATTATTATTGTATTTCGATAATGTATAATATAGATTGACATGTCCTATATCAATGTATTTTGTTCTATATAAAGAATAAAAAATGGACGAACACATGTTTGCCAGCACTCTCATGGTCAGTTTCGGCCTCAGCATCGAGACAACCTACCGGTAATGTGTGACTTCTGATTTTAACACGTTTTCGGTATACGTACCAGCTACCCACACTGTCTGAGACGCAACGCAACACTGCGTGGATATATAACTTTCGGCAAAACTGTCGTTTGAAACACAAATGTATCCATCAACTGCATTTATAACCAAGTAACACGTGCTAACAAATAAACTTTAGTCAAAAAGTTACTCACCCTTCAACATAACTACGGTCTGCAAGATATGCGTCCAACGATTTAATATCTTGCTCAGTCTTTACACCAACTGCCATGTTAGCCTAAGCAGAAATCTTAAATAAATGTAACAAAATTATTTAACACACCTTCGAGTTCGTTTAAGTTGCATCCGCACCCATGCAAAACAACCTACTACCGAATAACCACAAAGAATACCATCACTGCAGTTTGGTTACGCCTGTTTCAACAGACACGAATATTGAAAACGTTCCGTTACCTGTAAATCAAGAGCCGGGATAACGCAGTCGCTATAGCGGGTATAGCGGGTATAGCGACTGGCTACGGACTAGACCGGACTAGACGACCAAGGGTTGGAGTTCGAGTCACGATAAGGCCAAGGATTTTCTCTTCTACACTTCGTCCAGACCGGCTCTGGGGTCCACTCAACCTCCTATCCAATGGGTACCGTGTGCTCTTTCCCCGGGGGTAAAGCAGTATTGTCGTGAAGCTGGCCACTCACCTCCAACTAGTGCTGAGGTCAAGAAAATGTGGATCTACACACCCACTCCCCCATAAGCCTTCATTGCGCAGTGCTAAATTAGTTAAGCACAGGGACAACTTTACCTTTTACTCTTTACCTGTGAATCATCTTCATCTTGAGCACACCCCGTGGAACTCTTCGTCAAAATAAATGGTGACATGTGCATTACCATTGTTTGACGAGCATGTGGATTTCAGAAACACACAAAAATGCACCCACCAAGTCAGTTGGTGTTGGATACTTTGTGATCCGTGGTTTCTAGACTTCTGAACGAGATGCAGGGTTCATACATTGCAGGCAACACTGAAACGTATTTATAATAACACGCACAAACACACACAACAGGAATCAAATTGGAACATATGTCCCCATTACTGTTAATCGTACGTGGGGACTTTGAAAACGTACGGTCAAATGAAGCAATGAAAGATGACAGCGTAACAGAGAGTGTGTTTTGTTTTCGCATGCACCCGGTGATCATGGTCACTGTGAGAGAACAAATGCTTTAGGCCGGGCGCGCACCAAGGATACTAGCAACTGAAAAGCAAACATAATTTCCGAGAAGTGTTATCAGCCGGAGTTGAACACATGTTAGTAAATGGGACACCGCAAATTGAAGAAACGGAAACGCAATTTACGGGGAGACTGAGAAACTCAATATCTAGGCAACGGAGCGTGGAAACAACACAGCAAGCCACGAACAAACCCTGGACGACATCAAGAACGTCCTCATCAAAATAGGCAGGCGGCACAAAATCTGTCCCATACAAGAAGGACGATAGGAGTACGGACACGAACCTACCTGGTCTACAAAAATTTTAATTATTGACAATAAAGGTTTTTTAAATAACATCTAGAAACTTTTAAAAACTTTACAACACCAAGAAGCTGCTATGATTGTGAAATGTTCGACTTTATGCGTACTGTGCATTATAGGATATAAGTGTATGTATTTTAAATCAAAACAGCTATTGTGATGGTAGTTTCCAGTTTGTAATGCTGTTCCCTCTGAAGATGGCCCGTAAGGACCGGAACATGTAAGGGAGATATGCTTTAACATGGTAAAAACTTACATGTCACATTGGACTGAGTGGTTTGTATTTATGATTAAAATGTGTTTAACCTTTAAACGCCAGACTTTTGAAATGGTAAACTCTGTATAGGTAAATATTTTTCTAATAATTTCCCTATTCTGAATGATCTAAAACAGCGATGACCAACTGGCGGCCCGCGACTTGATTTACTCCGGCCCCCTGCCAAGTCTCAGGTTTATTTTCAAAAATCTTAACTTCACAGCTGTATTGGCATAGAATTCAGTTTTTAATAGGAAGTTTCATTAGCTTACAGCATTTTGCAATTGACTGTATACGTTCTTACTGAGTTGGACAGTTCAAACGGTTTTCTAATAACTGTGTTCATGTCATGGAAATTCAAAGTTCCCCAACCCTACTTCTGTAGGGAGATGACACTGAAGGGAAGACCGTAGTGGTGAAGGATTTATGACACCTTCAAAATAATAACCATTCCCAGCTTGCTCGCGGCGATGGGATGTTTACCGTTTCTCTCGGCATCCTGGCCTTTGTTAAGTGCCAGTTTTAGCAGAAATGTCTCCCAGTTAGTGCGATTTTAGAAAGTGAAGTGTGATTACGGAGTGTGAGTGTAGAACTGTTTTTAAATTAAAATTGTGTTTGAAGTTATTGTGAGTGATACAGCATGTCAAATAGTAAATTGAGAATAGTTGATAGCGAAAATAGGGCGTTCAAATCTGAGTGGGAACATGACTATTTTTTTATATTAAATAAAGACCACAAGCCACAGTGTTTAGTATGTTTTCAAGTGCTAGCAGTTTTAAAGGAGTACAACCTAAAGAGGCATTACATGACAAATCATAAACAGAAGTTCGGAAAACACTCTTGTGAATCAAGGAAAGTAGTCTGCGATCAGTTAAAGAAAAAACTTTTCCAGCAGAAATCTCTTTTTACCAATGAAACAAAACAACAAGAAGAAGCTTTGCTGGCTTCTTATTTCGTGACATATGAATTAATGAAAGCTAAAAAAGCGTTAAGTGATGGTGAATTAATTAAGAACTGTGCGATAAAGATGGCAGAAGCTTTCAATGAAAATAAGGTAGGAAACAAATTTCAAACAGTGCCCCTTTCAAAACAGACTGTTACTAGGAGGCTGGAAGATATTAGCAACCAGATATCTAATAATGTGAAAGACATTATCGCTAATTGTTCCTATTTCTCAATTGCTCTCGACGAAAGCACAGATGTTTCGGATACTAATCAGTTGCTGATATTTGTTCGTGCAATTAAGGAAGATTTTACAATTTTCGAAGAGTTGTTAAAAGTGTGCTCTTTACACAGCACAACTAGAGGTGTCGATATTTTTAACGCTGTTAAGAGTGCAGTGGAGGAATTCGGTGGTTTTGAAAAATTGTCCTCCATAGTAACAGATGGCGCTAAATCAATGACAGGGACAATAAGCGGTTTTGTTGGATTTTTAAGACAGAATCAAATTACTGTACCTACCTTGCATTGTATTATACATCAGGAGGCTCTATGTGCCAAATCAATTAAACTGTCTACCACCATGGCTACTGTCACAAAAATTACTAATTTGATCAGAGGAGGAAATCGATCACTCACTCACAGAAAATTTCTGACCCTCTTGGAAGAAATGGATTCTGCTTACGGGGACCTGCTTCTGCACACTGAAGTAAGATGGTTAAGCCGTGGGAAATGTCTGGTACGGTTCTTTGAACTCCGTCATGAAATAGCAACATTCCTAAGAGAAGAGGTTACGAATTCTGCTGAACTGCAGAATGATCTCGAAGACGTCGAATTCTTGAGAAACTTGGCCTTTCTCACTGATATCACTCAACACTTGAATGTCCTGAATCTGCAATTGCAAGGCAAGAAGCAGACAATATGTCAGATGGTTGGCTTTGTTGACAGTTTCCGTAAAAAGCTACATTTATTTAAGTCTGCATTGGACAAAAATAACCTTCTACATTTCCCTTGCTGTCGGAAACTCTCAGAAGAAGAAGAAGGCTTGGAGTTTAGGGACTACACTGAAATTATTGAAGATTTGTCTTCAGAGTTCGACCGACGATTTAACGATTTTGAAAGCTTTCGACCTGATATTTCTTTATTCAGTAATCCTATACATTGTGATATAGAATCTCAGCCAGGTCATCTGCAATTAGAGCTTTGTGAACTTCAATGTGACCCATCCTTAAACACATCTCAGGTTACTGGAATTGACTTTTGGAAACTGCTTTCACCAGAACGTTACCCACTGTTACGAAATTGGGCTCTCAAACTTTGCTCTGTTTTTGCAAGTACTTACATATGCGAGACAGCGTTTTCATCGCTGAAGCATGTAAAGTCTAAGAACAGGAACAGACTTTCAGATGTCGTGTTATCACATATTCTTCGAGTGGCAACCTCACAATTAGAAGTGGATTTTATATCATTGGTTTCCAGTTTTATGAAACCACAGTGCTCTCATTAAAACAGTGTGTATATGAGGATTTAGGTATAATCATTAGACCATAAAAACTATGATTGAAAGTCTTTTGTGCTCATCCCTGCTGAAAGAGGAATTTGTGCTGTTTTATGGTAAGTAATTGCACATTTCAAGGAATTTTATTTTTCTTTCTTAAATTATAATTGCATTTTCCCCCGGCATATATAAAACTAAACATAAGACATGATCTGGCCAGTGTTTCTTTAAGAAAAAATGCTCTGGGGGTAGAAGTGATAGAAGGCAATAAAATCGATTGGTGAAATTTTCAATATCGGCTTAATATTATTGGTGCAACGTAAAATTTAAATACATAGGTTTAAATGAACTGTTTTTATACGGGTTGTGACTGATTCAGTTTGGGGGGCAATACTCCCCGACCACTCTTCTGAAAGAAACACCGTATCTGGCCCCTGATGGTGTTCTATAAACTAAATTTGGCCCTCGAGATGTATTAGGTTGGCCAACGCTAATCTAAAACAAAGATGCTTTATCACCACTCCTTTATAAGTTTGCTTTAGAATATGTCATTAGGAAGGTCCAGGAAAACCAGGTGGGAATGAAATTGATTGGGACACATCAACTGTTGGTCTATGCTGATGTGAATCTACTGGGTTATAATACAGATACCATGAAGAGAAACATAAAATCTTTAATTGACGCAAATAAGGAGGTTGGTTTAGAAGTAAACACAGAGGAAACTAAGTATATATTGCTGTCTCGTCACCAAAATGCAGAGCAAAATCCTAACATAAAGATAGATAACAGGTGTTTTGAAAATGTGGCACAGTTCAAATATTTGGGTATGACGATAACAAACGAAAACATGATTCAGGAGGAAATTAAGAAATTGAACTTAGTTAATGCTTGCTACTCAATCCACAACCTTTTGTCTTCTCGTCTGCTGTCCAAAAACATAAAAGAATATACAAAACTATAATTTTGTCTATGGTTCTGCTGTGACAGCTGTACGAAAATTTGTATCTTGTCTTTGAATTTGAGATCCTACAATATCCACTAATAAGGAGAACCTTTCAATGCTCATTCTGTAAAATACAGTTCTGTATTCTGATTAAATTATTTCGAAACAATATAAACACATGAGTTTAAATTGTAGAGAAAAAACGGGCGGACCCAATGTTTCCTTTCCTCCTGTATTCTCATTTTACGCCGCGTGAACACCACCATATCATTACAATATTATTATCTGACATTGCAGAAGAGAAGTGCACGAAATTGGCGGACAAACACCCACTCGAGATGTGAGAAACTAATCGAACGTAATTTTCCTCAGTGTACGCCTGCTAATTTGGAAACCAGTTTCTTGCTTGAAATCGGCGATATTTCTCGGAAATCGCGGTTGCGTTGCGGTTTCCAGTTCCCTTGGTGTGCGTCTGGCCGTCGAATTTCGGTTGCCGTAAGCGTACTTTACAAGTTGAAAGTACACATTTATATACAAGTTATATATAAAATGGATGCGAATGCAATTGTTCAGTCATTTCATCCGAAATTGCAACCATATATAAGGGAGGTTTTATGTAGTGGGAACGTTGGTATGTATATAATATGGTTTAATGTGTTCGACGTATGACTGTAATAAGGTTCAATATTTAGGTTACATACAATTGTGTTCATCTCGAAATACGTAAAAAACAAAATATATATGGCGTATACAATATTCACAGTAAACACATTTCAGATTCTTGTAGATGGGCGTTTTAATTAAGCACAGAAACAACTGTTTACATTTAGTTGGATGCTTTTCTTTAGCCGAAAGGTTTTTGAAATGTGTTAAAAGTTGTATTGGAGGTTCTCATATAGGTCTAAAGAGTACATCCTGCTGGGTTGTAACCCTGTGTAGTTCGGAAGAAGCCAAACATTTCGGGGAACATAGCGGTCCTGTCTTTATGGCTTGGCGATAGGTAACGCATCGGGCCTTCCACAAATTCCATGGTGTTACAACGCAAAACCGACATTCACCGCTGTAAGAACCTGAAATCCATCGTCAGTAATCTTGAAAGCATAGGGGTGAAAAGTATGAGTAGTGTACCACTGTCACACTAAAACCAACTTAAATGAGTTTCTTACATTTTGCACCTAAAAGTTGTAAGTATACCCAAAATGAGCCTGAATACAGAGACTTGTGTTGATGGAAAAGGCTGATATTTTAGAGGAACATACCATTTCCATCTTCAGGATTGCTGCTGCTGTTGCTCCTGAAGATGTAAGTGCTGTGTTCCTCTGAAATGTCGGGCCTCTTGTGATCTATATAGCATCACAACCCAGAAAACCATACAATTTATATTAAAGTTAATGTAGCAGTTTCTTCTCTTTCTAGGTATATGTGCTGGAAGTTTGAAAATTGATGATGTTCAATCTGGGAGACCTACTATAGAGGAGTCAGATTGTGGTGATCGCTTCAAGTTGATAATTCCATATGCTGGTCAGTCCATTACTTGGGAGGTTGTCTTCAACAGTGTTTTACTGCATTTCCCTCCAGACTTTTGTTTTGATGATGACACATTTCTGTCTGATCCAGAAGTTGGAATAATTGAGGAAAATGTGCCAAGCCTTGCCAATTGGGACTCTCAAGATTCAAAGTCCTTGTTATATGTCATCTGTGAACTACTAGCTCTCTATAGAAAGCATCAAGTAAGTATCCTGTATGAGGTAACCTTTTATAAATTAATGAATAAAAGGTATGGCAACTGGCCCTTGTAGTGTGACCACCTAACAGAAAATTTTAACCTTTAATGGTTGGAAAGAACTACCTTTGCATTCAGTATGTAGTTGGAGCTGGTTGACTGAAAGTATAGCATCCTGTTATAGCATATTATTAAGAGTTATTTAAATTCTTCTCAGAACCAGCTGAATGCAGTGCACACTTTACATCCTGTTTCTTTAAGATCCAGTTTCATACTCTTGTCCCATCTGTGACCAGGTCTCCCAAGTTATCTGTTCCAATTCGGTTTTCCAATTAAAATTCTGTGTGAATTTTTCATCCATCCTTGTGCACTCAGATCCTGTCAAGTTTCCTTTGTGTATGTTATTAAAAAATCTGGTGAGTGCCATATTAACATTTCAAAACAGGTTGGTTTCTTGCACTGTGGGGGTTGTTCTAGTCCCCAAAACCTAACTCCTGGAGTATCCACCCCTTGTTAAGCACAATAGATCACTGTAGGTCATGGTGCAAGGGCTGAGAAGGCCCACCCCTTATACATTCATTCAATCATCCACCTCTTGTTGGTGCTATATATATATATGACTTTTAGAGTATAGAGAGAGAGAGCAAACACATTCCTCCTATATTATCATCATTAATCAACCACCTGTACCTAAATCAGTATGACATACTGTCAAAAGTTATGCATTATAAAATAACTCAATAAAGAAACTTAAGGCTGGTACATATTTTGAATAAAACAAAAAAGAGAAAGAACAAAAGCTCTGTGGTTTTAGTCCGCAAGCAAACTATACTGACTGACTGCCTCTTGTCGATGGAGCTAGACTCTGTGGTCTAGTGGTTCCTGGCTATATGTCCAGAGGTCCAGGTTTGGTTCCTGGCACTACCAGATTTTCTAAGTAGTGGGTCTGGAACGGGGTCCACTCAGCCTCGTGAGGATAATTGAGGAGCTATTTCAAAGAAGCAGTGGCTCTGGTCTAGAAAACCGAAATTAACGGCTGTGGCAATTAGTTGTGCTGACCACGTGACACCCTCTATCCACTAAAGTTGGCATATTTTTAATAACATTTGTTATATTTTCATTAGTGATATGACTTAAATTATATATTTTAATGTTTTTTATACAGGTATCACTGCTCAGTGACTACTCCAGGCTTCAGTTTGAATACTCATCACTTGTTTACCAGACTCCAGTGTGTGAAGATGATGTGGAAGTTCTGATTGGTAGCCGTGGTACAAACATTAAGTCTCGTCTGATGGGTGGTGCAGTGAACTTCTTAATTCGTCTTAAAATTGACTTCTCTGATTTGCCTCCAGTGCCAACAGGAGAAGATTCAGGTGAATGTGCAGCTGTTCTGGTGGTCACATTTCATCCACCTGAAGGTAGTCGAATCATCCCACAACTGTTTCTGTCTCCTCGTGTTGAAAAGGCACTCGGAGGCTCATCTTCATTCCATCTGCCTCCATTTCCATCTGGGAGCTGTTTGATGGATTATGTTCCTGTTGTGGCTGAACAACTGCGGGACAGAGTGTCTGCAATGTGTGTCACCTATGAGAAAAAGAAAGAATATCTTGGGGCATTCTGTTACAGAATGGGGAAAGCCATGTTGGAATTTGATGCAATTTCTTTTTCTCGTGCTTCATTTCTTCTAGAATGTCGTGATTTTTACTTTCTTCTCCATGTGTCACTGCCCATGCATTTCCCAAAAGAGCGACCTGTGTTTGTTTTGCAGTCAGTTTACCATTCTTCATATGGCAAACCGTTCAAATCTAGATACGATGATTATCCATACAGTCCTCGGTGGGACCCAAGTGAAATGGTGGAACGTGCATGTACATGTATCACCAGCTATGTTGAAGTGTTTCAGAGGAATTCAATTCAGAGTTGTCCCATTTAGGTGAAAGGTCAGCATACATTCTTGTACAGTACTGATATCTTTTGAAGATTTTGATGTGAATACTTAAATCATTGCAGTTCCAAAAGTAGTTGTACCTGGTTGCAGAATAACAAAGTTCTGCCATAACAAGAGGTTTTACAACATGGAATTGAGATATGTCTCAACAGAATAAGCAGAAATGAGCACAGGAGTTTAAAGACTTCACAGGATATTATACAAAGTACTATTTAGATCCGTGTTGTATATATGTATCTTTGCAATAAGGTGACCAATTACTTATGCCCCTTTTTGTCATAATAAATTTTTACTGAAGCTTCACAGGCTCACTAAAATATATTCTGTTTATTTGTCAACATGTGACAACCAGGTATGTTACTTTTTATCACTGATCACAGTATTAAATTCTTTTGATTACCGGTGAATATTTAGCCCACTTGTACATCATTATATTGACTGAAATGTTTATAAAAACTTCAGTAAATTTATAAAAATCAAATTTTTAAAGGTTTTATCATAAACCATTTGTGTTATGGTGACGTTATTAATTGGTTATGAACCTCTGTTATCAGCTTTAACTTGTTTCTTTCAGTATAACTTTGGTCTAGTTCCTTGCTCAGAATTAGCAGTCTTGGCTATGTTTGGTATCATGGTACAAATTTGACTTCTCAGCCAGAGAGTATTGATGTTTTCCTTGACACCCAAAATTTTCCAGACAACTCATGTAACACTAATTATGACAGAAAAAACAAAAATATGTGATATTAATAAATATGTAAACAAGTTATTTTTATTAATTACCAGATGCACTGCCAGACATCACAAGTAACAGAAGTTGCACTACCAGAGTTTAAATAAATATTAAGACCAAATTATTGTATTTCTCCAATAAATCTGATTTTGTGACCAGTCAGTCAGTTTAGTGTGATTTAAGAAAGCAGTCTTCTGGGATTTGGCACCGTGTATATGTGGTGTTAACTGACGTTTCGGAGGAACGTATCGCCCCCATCTTCAGGGTTGAAGAAGTATAAGTAAATCTGCAAGCGACAACACCGTGAGACACGGTCAAGCAGACTAAAGAACATACCGTTGAGCAGAGAGGGAAGGGGATGAACTGCAAGTAAACAAGTGAAAGCAGTGGTGTGGGAGGGGTGGGGGAAGGGAGCCGGGACAAGCGTGATTTTGTGTAGGGGAGAGTGTAGCAGGTTAAATGGCTGGGCTTTAACTGTGAGCTGAGGGTGGGGGGTTGTTATGTTGGTTGGTCATGGCCTTGTGGCTTCCTGGATCTGGCGTCATATCCCGGTGGGTGGTTTTTAAGAGAACAGATAAGGGGTTTCCAAGACTTGCTGAGACGAAACCCATCCTCTCTGTTCATATTCCCTGGATGCAGTTCGATCTCAATGGCTTCCCTAATGATGCGATCCATATAGCGCGTCTTGGTGGCGAGGATGGAGGTATTCTGAAGCTGAATGCGGTGTCCCAGTTCGATGCTGTGTTCAGCTACGGCCGACTTGTCCGGATGTTCGAGACGGATGTGCCGCTGATGCTCCTTCAACCTCGTGTCCACGGAGCGGCCTGTCTGCCCAATATAGACTTTCCCGCACTCGCATGGGATACTGTATACGCCCGGTGTCCTTAGGCCCAGGCTGTCTTTAACCGGTTAAAGACTTGTTTACTTGCAGTTCATCCCCTTCCCTCTCTGCTCAACGGTATGTTCTTTAGTCTGCTTGACCGTGTCTCACGGTGTTGTCGCTTGCAGATTTACTTATACTTCTTCAACCCTGAAGATGGGGGCGATACGTTCCTCCGAAACGTCAGTTAACACCACATATACACGGTACCAAATCCCAGAAGACTGCTTTCTTCATAGTCACCGCCGTGAAAGCCTCAAATCTTACATAGTGTGATTTAGTTTACTTTTTCTTTGTTGGCTGTAGTACACAGAAAACTACAAATATTTTGCAAGTCTTCCAGGTGATGTCATGCAGCCACTACAGCACACATTGTATAGTGACTGGCTATGGACTGGACAACCAAGGGGGTTAGAGTTCAACTCCCAGTAGGGTCAAGAATTTTCATTTCTCCATGCCATCCACACCAGCTCTGGGGCCCACCTATCCTCTATCCAATGGGTAATGGTGGCTCTTTCCCTGAGGGTAAAGTCGCCAGGACATGAAGCTGACTATTCACCTCGAACTAGTGCTGAGGTCAAGAAAACTTGGATATATATATCCACTCACCCATACACCTTCATGGCATAGTGCTTAATTAAGTACAGGGACAACTTTACCAGCCAGGTGATCATCATAAGGACACATATTATAGAAGGCCTGAAACACACAATCACTGTACCGTAAAGTTATTCTGTTATATGTTTGGCATATATTGCACATATTTGTGAAAAATGTTGAAAAATATATTTGAGTAAAGGAAAAATCAAGGGCTTTGAAATATAAATTTGTGCTGTATTGTAACTGCTATTTATGTACATACATGTTTGTGGTGGTGGTTTGCTGATTATTCTCAGGTCATTTAGATGGACTCCATTATTTCACATTGTTTCAATTTATTTCTGACAGGCTAAGTGTTCTTTGTAAGATCTGTTTTTGTGTCTTAATACATGTTAAATCAAAGTTTCTAGCATGTTACACAATGTGAAAAACTTTGTGCCATTCATTTTTCTGTACTAGAAACATTTACTTTTGTCTTGTTATGTACCAGACATGTTGGAGATGTGTTGTCCAATCTTTCTTGTCCTCTCCACCCACAAATCTCTGAGAAACTCTTCTGCTTATACAGTGCCACCACAATATAAGGTGTATTATTACTCTGCAGTCTTAGACATGCATCAGGTGTGATCAGGAAGAATTCTATCTTCTGGAATATAACATCATGTAGTCCAGTGTAAGCCAACATTCTGGAGATACGTGTTCCTTTGCTTGCTGTCTGCTTGGTTTACTCTTCTCCCCTATGGAAGGAGATGACATGTTCCTCTGAAACGTTGGTTGGCTTTCAACGGACTACGCAGCGTAACCAGAAAAGGGTTTGCTTGCTACCTGCTTCACACCAGTTTCTTGCTTAGCTTATTCCTCAACCCTGAAGATGGATGTGGAATACCCCTCAAAATGTGAGTTGACTTTCAATGAACACCAAAGCATTATATCTCAGAAGAAAGAACCCTTCATAACCATTGCTATGAGAACCTAAACTCTTACCATTATGGTGATTTTAGTTATGAGCTAAAAAATGTTCTAAAGATGTTTTCAAAATATTACTCTGTATTAAAGTGGTTTGGAATGCCAGAGCCGCATGTCTTTGCATGGGCTGTACTGCTTACTGATAGCTGTCCATGTTTGTGTGTGGTAACTTTCCAGGAGCTGTGTACTACACACACACACACACACACACACACACACTAGTGTCCACAGTCATATGTCTTCACTGCAGCTGCTTGGTAGCATCTTCCAATGAGAGACGTTCCCATTCCTCTGGGTTCTGAACCTGTTCCTGGACTCAGCTATCAGTTTTTAATAACAATTGCTCACAATGACTGAACTGCCACAGTTCTCTAACTAACTGCAACAGCTGCTTACAACATATCAGGATGAAGCATGTAGAAACACTGCTTCCCACAGTTATGCCATTGTTGTGCTTGTGTCTGTATGGGTGGCCATGTGATTGCTATTGAACCAATGTCTAGCAACAGCCATTGTTTGCAGACCTATTCCCTAACAACAGCTGTCTTTGCTGGCTTCATAATTTTGTCTTGAGCAAATACACCACACTTCTCCCTCCTTAAGGCTGCTCATCCCCAAGTAGCATACAGGCAAATTGCAATTTCATCTTTTCCAAGGGCTGTGCTTGTGATGTCTGTGATCAGCCTTACCTTCCTTCCCTGTAGCTCAGTTCTCATGGTGATTACTCCCTAACTGCTTCTGCTGCTCCCTCCTTGAGGCAGCTCATTCCCAGTAGCCTACTTGCATACCACCATTTCTTCTTTTCCAAAGGCTATGCTCTTGACTTCTCTTCTTTCTTTTTGAAGGGGGCCAACCCCTCCACAATGTCCAGTCACTCACTTTCCACAACCTGATGGAAATCTTGACTGCTCACTCCACAACTTCCAACTCGAGAGTTTGTCCCAGGGCCTCTTACAATGTGTTCATGCTTCCCAGATGTAGCTCCCATCTCTTGCTTAATTCTCTGATGCCGCTGCTGGTTGTCTTGCCAGGTCCCCTAAAAAAACATTCCTTGCGCAGTGCACAATTGGCACTGCAGTTCAACCGTCCTCAGGCAGCGGCCAACTTCTGTCAAGACCCACCATCATCCTGGGTCTAATTCTTCGGCTGTCTACAGTGCCTTATAGCCAGACACTGGTCCTGATACCAATCTCCAGTGCTGCAGTAGTCTTCACTTTCAAGATTTCTAGACATGATTCCATCTTCACTTCTACTTTTCCCTGATTCATCTCAGTCTATTCTAGGCAGTCCTCTGTTGTCTATAGTCTGATATCCATCAAGGTTTCCATCCTTTCTTGACTGGCTTTCATTGTGGCCATCCATTCCACAAGGTTACTTTCTATCTTAGCATGGTGGGCATCCGTCTAAGAGACCGAGTACCTTGAATGACCTCAAACTTCTCATTACTTGCCTCTGTCTTGGCTTCCATCCTTTCTTGATTGGTTCTTATTTCAGCCTTTGCTTCCCTCATATTGGTGTCTGCCTTGACTTTGATCTTGGCTTCCATTCTGGCCAGCATTTCTTGGTTGGTTCTTATTTCGGTCAGCAGAAGTGTCATCATTTGTTCCATTTCCGTGATATGATGCTGTAAGTACACAGTGCAATCTTCAATCCCATAATTCAATTCAATCTATCAATCAACCCAATCCCACTCCTGACACCAGATGTCACATGTATACAGTGTGACTATAGACAGGTTCTGGTATGATGACAGGATTTATTGCCCATTTTGGTGCAGTGCACGACTACACTTTACAGTTCATTATTACACACACTAGTGTCTGTAGTTATGTCTTCACTGCTGTTGCTTGGCAGCAGCTTCCGAATGCCAATGTTCCCCTTACTCTGGATTCCTGAACTGTCCCCAGCCCTCAGCTACCAGTTTCTAAGAGGAATCGCTCACAACGACTGAACTACAGCAGTTCTCTAACTGGTTCTGCTTGTAACATTTCATTACAGGCCACATAGAAAACGTCACTTCCCACAGATATTCCACTGTTTTGTTCGTCTGTTGGGGTGACCATGCGATCGCTACTGAACCAATGCATGGCAAAGGCCGTTGTTTGCAGAGTTGTTCCCTAGCAACTGCTGTCTCTGCTGGTGTCACAGTTCTGGCTTAAGCAAAGATGCCACAACTTTTGCAAATAATGCATTTAACTTTAGAAATACACTGTGACCTGGTATAGGGAACATTAATCACGCTTTCCATGAAAAGTACATATTGATAAAAATATTATCAAGGAGCATTTTTATCTTAGTGTTCATCAAGGAATAGCATAGGGGAATTCATAGGCATGAATATTCATACCGTATTGCCACACTGCATTCACATTGTAATTGCCTCAATATAATACATGGAATAATATTCTGAAGAGCAGTATTTGCATATTTTATGCACCACAACTTTCAGATACAACATTTTGAGTGAAAAAGGCCCATAAATGATGATGGTAAATGCAATAGTTATTTGCAATCAATTTTAATAACATCTAATATACATCTAGGTCTCCCAAGGTCTCTTCAGCATATAAAAACGCTCATAAAGCAAACATCCACTGTTATGAAACACTGTGACTCAATGGCAACTGCAGTGCAACCCCCATTCAGTGTTCCTTACTTTCAGATTCTCCCTCCTGAAATGTCCAATTTCGGTGAACCCATCTCACTGTTAAATTTCCTACATTTAAGAGTTTCCTCACTTTAGTGTTCAAATTAAATGCTTCCCAGGGAAACCTTAAATAAGGATTCCCCTCCCCTACCATGTTCACATTCTTACTGGCCAACTACTCTCTCACACCAACTTCCTACTCCTCTGCCATCTTGAGACACACTCATAATTGCAGCAGCTCTTTATATTGCCTTGGCACAGATCATACAGAAAAGACCTGTCCCAACAGTTCTTCTGTTGCTGCATCACATAGCTATCACACGAAACGTATAGAGAACACCGCTTTCCAGTCACTCCATTATTGTATGTTATGAACCTACTGCGGTCATTCCCTAGCAATGGCCGTTGTTTACAGAGCCATTACCCAGCAACGGCTGTTGTATGCTCATGGTCGTCGCCTAGCAAACAGGTCTATATGCCACTATATTCACGTTCTTACTTTCAAGACACTGGTAGCGTTCTGCATCGAAAAGGAGCAAGAAGATCGTGTTCGAATCCAGGAAGCATTTTCTCATAGTCCACAAATATCAACTAGACAAGCGTCTTTGCAATCAGGTGTACACAGATGACTGTTTGGAGAGTTGTTCATAACTACTTTCACCTCCATGCCTAAAAAGTGCAGATTGTGCAGGCTGAGCCAGATGATAAACCCCAACAATAATTTCGAATCACCCTGTATTTATACTGCACAGTACGCTCATATTTTGATATTTCTTCTGCCTCTGAGTGACCTCGTCCTATATATACTTCTCACATTCCATGTACCAGATCTCATGTCCATTTTCTTTTGGTGCGGTCATCTCTCCAAGGAATTCGTCCATCTCTGTCCCTTCTTCCAAACTTTTATAACAAGCTGTAAATGTGTAGGTCTGAAAACCATTAGAGAAGTATCTTAGAAACTTTCTTCAGTTTCTCTTTCGTTATTACCTTTCCAGTTAAAGAGGGGTTGTAACAGGGACTGGCCAAAATAGTAGACAGTTTTTTTTCAGTACTATTCTACTGATTTTTATTTACAAACAATCTATAAATATACAAATAACAATTTATAAACTTCTGACTTTAGAACATATAAGTATCTGTTTAAGAAACTGACTTTATAATCATACAAATACCTGTTTATAATTATGAAATAATATCATAGTGTAGTCCTATTTATATAAAAAATAAATTTAGATTATAATTTAACAAATTCCTCTATCATGAATTCCGAAACTGTAAATTTTTCACATGAGAATTTTGTCACACTTCATTATCTAGAAACAGAAGGTCATCTAAAGTTGGCATGCTAATCCAAAAATTACTGCTTTGGTCCAAATAATTCAAGATCTCTTCAGGTTCCCAAGTATATTCAAAATCACTGTCAAATTGTACGTTTGGCTCCTCAAGTATACATCTGAAAATGAAAGAAGCCTCGTCAATTTCTTCTGCAGCAAAACCATCAAGCAGCATGGTCTCGACTTCTTGAGCAGCAGGCATCCATCTTCTTTTTCCACTGCACGTCTTCATGGTGGTAAATGCAGAAAAATGGGGCCTCTTATTTGCCCTCCTGCCTGATGGTGATGCTGCTTCTGGGGCCAGCTGTGGAGTTGCAGTCAGACGGCTGTGTAGATTTCCCAGTCCTGGATTAATCATCTGTTTGCAGCCATCTGTCCCAAATATGTCGAGGACCTGCAATCACATACAGTACAATCAGAAATATGTACATTACCTATTTGCACGAGGCCTGAACTATTTCTACATCTAAAACTCAAAAGTTATAACAAGTTGCTTGACTCGATGGATGCCATGGAGACTACAGCGACAATGTCACGAAAACAAGAAGCTGAGATTTTTGTTTGTATATGTACTGTTATCGCAAGTAATACAATAAAATACAACTTTCTAGCCTGGAGACCAAAATTCTACCGTGTCATGAAATGTCCCTTCGAAAGGCTTTTCTGGTTTNCTCAGAACAAAAAAGCCCAGGGGGGGGGGGGAATGGCACTGGAGTCCAGGAGGCCTGGTTATAATTTCCAGTTTTCCAGCTGGGAGAGAGACCTAGTTGCACTGAATCAATTTTAGTGGGAATGGCATTCCCAAGAAATTACAACATTCAGACATTTACAGTAAAGAAAATTAGGTCCATCAATTTTAAAGCTGTTATACTGGGATTTCACTTCACATTTCATTTATTTTGAGAGTTATATTGCACACAGACACCAGAAAGCCATGTCATGTCAGTTTCTTATGGGCTTAACATGTCTACAACAGCCCCTATCTAGACAAGTACTATCTTCAGGGATGTAATGGGGGGCACTCCAGCAGGAAGTCCACCAACATTTTGGAGGGTAAATAGTGCCTCCATCATCTAGGTTTGAGAGTAAGCCAAGCAAGAATCCAGAATGAATCAGGCAGCATCAGCTTGCAGTCTGAGTCTTATTACTTTCCTTCTTGACTTACTCTTCGACCATGCAGATAGAGGTAGTGCGTTCCTCTGACATGTCGGTGGCCTTCTTCATTACATCCCAGAATACAGAGATCTTCGTAGTTATCACTGTGAGAACGTTAAAACCAACGGACACTAAATCACGATTTCAAGTTTTTCACAGGAGTTGATATCTTTAAAAATTATTACTATTACAAAACAAGTTTCAGCAAATAAATATGTACAAAAATATACAAATGCATATTTAAAATTTGGATGTTGGGTATCGTCAGCTCTGCTTGCTACCTCTCATGATCAAATAGTGAAGGATTGGTTATTTCCCATATTTATATATTAAACATGACATGACAAGCCTTCCTTTCAGGTGCTTTAGAAAACAGAGGCAAAGAAAGATAGGCCACTTTCTTATGGCTACTAAAATACTTTACCTCCGATATGTAAATGTTCTTTTCTGTCTCAGGTGATGAATCCCACGCAGCCAACAGTACTAAATCCAGCTGCCGTTCCGAGATGTTGGGGAATATGCAGCGGTAGGGGGTGCGGTTCTGTCTACAGAAAACCGATGTAGCTGCTGCTAGCACCTCTGCATGGCTGACATTTCGTGGGCAGGCTGCAAGTCCCTGCACAACATACCCAGTTTTCAAAATAATGAAATTAATTGCGCCTAGGAGTATGGTCAAACATAGATTACTATACAGAAACAACTCCTATTTAATAAACAGATATTACAAAGGAGAGATTTATTCCCAGCACGTAATGAGATCAGCTTTCACAACAACTGTGATTCACATGAAGACACAATCATAATACAAAGATATCTCACGTAAATGTTCATTTATTTCAAATTCAAGCAGATCCAGATACAGGTTGAAAAGTATGTTCACAAACCACTGGATATAGAATGAGTCACATATCAGAACAATTGTGTTCCAGTTTTTTTGAAAACCATATTGATTAGGATTTAGAATAACATATTTTTTAAGATGATTCTTCTTTCAAGTGAGGCTTTATATATAAAGGGAATGCGCACAATGTGCATACAGTAACTGTTTTTATTCGCAACTGTAGTCGGTTATTGATGTGGTTAAGTTTTTGCGTATGGTAATGTGGTATCTACTGCACTTTTTTTCCAGTGCTTACACACACACACACACACACACGTCATTTGCTTCGTGGAAACGTTCGTTCTTGCATATCTTGTGGTGGAATCCGTGTGTTGCCAACCTAGTAACTGTGTGTCGTAATTTTCTGTTGGGTCCTGTCCAGGTTCTGTCAGTCATTGCATCAGTGCTGTAGAACTCTTCCCATATTTCCTCTTTTTTGTTTTCTTTCTTTGATAACTTCCTCTGAGATTTTGTGCTTGGCAGTTGATATCTGAGTTCTTCTAGTAGGAAATTTTCCTTGCAGAGTTCGTATGTTAGTCTGGATTGTGTGTTCTTAGGAAGCCCTAGCGCTAGTTTAAGGTATCTTGCCTTCGAGGCTTTATTACTGAGTATTTTAGTCTCTCAGGAAATGAACCAGATTGTATTATTTTGTTAGATTATTCGTAACATGTGGATTTATCATACAAGACTTGCTGAGAATTTAATTTTCATGAAAATGGGATGAAATAGACTTACCTTAATAAACCCTTTAATTACCTTATCTATTAAATGACAAGCAGGATTACTTGACTGATTTAGATCAAGCACAGAATCAGATTTATAGGATTTGATTTTATCTTCTCTATTATTATTTTTAAAATTATTAATTATGACACTTCTGGCCCTAGTTCTTTAATGACAACATTTGCATCATTTAATTGGTTGACCATAAAACATCATTATATCCCGTTACAGGTGTTTCTTTTAGATCTTTTGAATACTCTCACATTACTTAACATTATGTACTTCTGTTGACCATACAGCAGCAGGGATCTCACTTTCCATCAAAGAAATGGGATACTTATTGTCCTTAGTCCATGGTAGTGTAATAATATTATTATCCTGTCTATTCAGCTGTTCATTTATATACTGTCCAATAATTCTTGCCAGTTTTTCTTTCTCTTTAGAATTCAAGTGCATCCCATAATGGGTAAAATTTTCTTTATCCAGTGAGAGGTCAAGCAATTTTACGTGTGACATAGTATTAATCAGTTTTCCTAATTTTCTGTTAAGAGTCTCAATTTCACTGTTAATACAAGAAGACTTTTCCTGATCGTGTGTATGCAGAGCAGGAACAAGTATAATATTAGTATATTGGTGCTATAATGCAAAATTAGTGATGAGTTTTAAACCTTTGGAGGATTCATTTTTATTAATATCGTTTCATCCAACCCAGATGACACAGTCCTTACAATTCAATCCACTAATATCCACGATGGCGGCTTGAGTTATGTTCAGGAGTCCTGCACCAGGCAACACATTGTCCATAACCTCAAAAGATTCGCCGTACTCGTGTAACAAATTTGCAGCACAACCTCTTGTATGGCTATCACCAATTATTAAAATTTTATTTGTTGCAGATCGAGCCATTGTCTGTAATAGCTTAACCTTTGGTTTTCGAATGATGTTACGAAAACAAGGTGCCAAGTTTTCCTCTTTTAGGTACTCTAAAATTGCACAACAATTTACTACCTTTTTTATCTTATATTGTTGATGTGAAACGGTGTCAAATTTTTAATGTCTTTTATACTGAGAAACAATTTTCCAGTTTGATGAATGAGATGCATCACTACTTGCATTTGTCACTGAATTTATCTGTTTAACAAGTGTATAATCAATATTGTCTACATTATGGGATAATTGTACTTGATCTTCTTCTAAAATTTTCACTATTTCAACCACCGATTTCAATTCACTAACAACCTTCTGCAATTCGTCTTTTAATTTTAGACAGAACAAGCATGGTGACTTAACATTTTCCTTAAAAATTTTCCATATTTCTTACAGGGTACTTGCACTCAACACTACCAGCGGCAGCCATGTTTAATTATAAAACTCACTTCTCCACGAGAGAATTCATTTCATTTACTAACCTACCATAAATCCTGTCCAGAGTACATTCTCATGCGGATGTGGAGATTGTCCTAGTTATTTTACAGGTATTTTTGCATATCATACTAAGCATCTATAACCTGGCCTTATTATAGGGCTAGACGCGGTTCCAAGTTAATGTTCCACAACAAAGTACTTTTTCGTTGCAAATTAGAGATTTGTTTAACCATGGAGGTTGTGCATTTCTGCGTATGCACTGAGCATGTGAACAACAAGAATAAGCTTCATAAATCATTTTGATTTAATGTGATCTGGATTCCTAAATATTTTATTTATATATCTGCTACCATCAAAAATATACGGTTCTCACAAACACTTCCTGTTGACCATGAATTTGTTGTTGCGACCGACGCGACGGCTATAAAGTACGGTTTGTTTGCTGCCAACATTATTCTACGAGTACTATACTTTTTATATGTTTTGGTGGTCTGGCATATACCACGTTAAGTTCCCACCTTTGACTTATTATCCTATAGACTGATGTACATATCGTTATTTAATTTATCAGAAAGGCATTACGTTTACTTTTCTCTACCATGAAGGTCTATGACTATGTCTTTAGGTTATTTCAAATGCGAAAAATAGTAGATAAAAATTTTGAAAGTACTACGCTCCTAAAACATAAGTTAATTTCATCAAAGAATATAATTTATTTACAAACAACTACATACCTGATTCTTCAGCATGTTGCTTGTTTCGATAGAAACCCACTTCACGGGAATCTGATTATAGTAGGAAATGGTGCGTAAAACTAACTTCCCAGAGTCACAGTAAACGTCCGAATGTGGGTAACGTCTTTTGACCCTGAAACATGTAGTCGCGAACACAAAGGTCGTCTTCTATTGGATCCTGAGAGAGGACCAATGGGACCATGACAATTTAAATTCTGAGTAAACAATCGCGTAGTTGTATATTGTTCCCGTGATTTGTCATGTAGCTGAAAAGATCCGACCTATCAGGGTTAAGTAATTAGTCTGTTTACTTTTATCGAACACAGGGCACCAAAACGGTAACCTTATAAGAAAATTGCTTCGGTGTACCATGTCAGATCCCTGAAGAAATGAAATTGAAAGTCATGTTATTTAGGATTGAAATAGCTTACCCACGCACTCTAAATAATTATTTTCATAACGCTTACAGTAATTAACTTAATGAATATCTACAGCTCTTATTCATATCGAGTGTATGCTTTTTATTGCCAAATGTGTACGAATACAGGCTTCACCTATTTATAGGCCGGGATAGTTCAATCGGTATATCGACTGGCTACGGAGTGTTGGATGATCTTTCAAATTAATAGAGGAAGTACTAAAAGCAATGAATAATAGATAGTTTGTTGGAGGAATATTTTGCGACTTACACAAAGCCTTTGATTGTATCAATCATGATATACTTATCAAAAAATTGGAGTTTTATGGAATAACTGGCAAGTTTGGTGCCTTAATTAAATCTTACCTGAATGGCCCTAACAGTTCTATTAATAGCTCGTCTAGTTGGGCAGAAGTAAAATTTGGCGTACCCCAAGGTTCAGTTCTTGGGCCACTTATTTTCCTCTTGTATATAAATGACATAACTAAGGTTTCAATTAATGGAACAAACATATTCTTATATGCAGATGATACAAGTATAATAGTGACTGATCCAGAATATGCCGACTACAAATCAACCATGACCAGAATATTTTGCAATATTAATACATGGTTCAGAACCAATCTGTTAAAATTAAATATTCATAAAACCCACCTCTCCAGTTCACTTTAATGAACTATGAGGATCATAATATGAATAACAATATTGATCAAAATTTACCGACTAACTTAGAGTGTATCAAATTTTTAGGCCTAAATATTGATAATAGGCTGTGTTGGAAGAATCATATTGATTACCTTGTTACTAAAGTGAGTTTGTCTTGCTTTATCATGAGAACAGTTAAGCCTATGATATCATTAAATAGCTTAAGAATGATTTATTTTGCTTATATACATTCTGTGATGACATATGGAATTATCTTCTGGGGCAGTTCTTCATACATGACAAGACTTTTTATGATCCAAAAGAAAATTATAAGGATTATGATGGGATTAAAGAAAAGAGATTCATGTAGAGACTCTTTCAAGGAAATGAAAATTCTGCCTTTGTGTTCGCAATACATATATTCCTTAATGCAACACACTATAAATAACATGCATTTGTTTACAAGAAATACGGAGGTTCATAATATTGGTACCAGACAGAATGTTAACCTATTTCCCCCGAGTACTTCTCTTACTAAAGTTCAAAAGGGTGCATATAATTCTGGTATAAAAATCTTCAATCATCTGCCTAAAGAGCTGAAACAATTATCTAATAACCAGAAATCCTTTGAATGTGCCCTAAAAAGATTTTTACATGCTAACTCTTTTTATGCATTAAATGAGTATTTTAATTACAAATGTACATAAATTTGAATGCTTAACGTCACATTTTAATATAGTTAATATGGGAGAGGTGATGGGTTGTATTGTGGTTACTAGTGACATGTCTGTTAATCAGGATATTATCTTTTTGCCTCATATTGTTGTATGTGTTAGACAGTTAATGTGGGTGATCTTGGTTGTGTGGTTTGTATTACTTTATGTATGTGTTTGATGACTATTTCCGCATCTTGGGTCTGTTCCCTGTATAGATGTTTATGGAAATTGGAGGATGTGTATGTATGTAAATGACGAGTCCTGTATCAATGTTTTTTTGATTTATGGGAAAATGAAATAAAGAAAGTATTTAATTATTTGGGTAATCTGAGTGAAATTGTATTAATTCTAAGTTTTATAGTAATGCACTTTTTAAATTATGTTTAGTAATTACAATTGCAATAAGCTTCTTGTTTTTTTTTTCTATTGCCTATGTTACTTGACTAGTGTGTGTATTATTATTATTGTTATTATTTTAGTTGTGTGACTTATGTAATTTATCACATGTATACATCTATTATCAAAGGGACTATTTCCACATCTTAGGTTTTTTTCCTGTACAGATATATGGAAAATAAAGGAAATGAATGAATGAATGATGGAGTCAGAGGTTTAGTGCCAGAGTGGTAAATATTTTCACTTCTCCATATGGTTCGCAGATACCCCGATTTTCCCGAATTCAACCGTTTTTTCACCCAAATTTTGTTCCGCCGTTTATTGTTTACCCGGAGGGGATAATTCTCCGTTTATTTTATTTAAGTCCATTGCGAATTATATTTCATCGGTTAAATATTATCAAAAAATTTCTGTAATCCTTGGAAAATGACATTGTTATAGTTTCTTTCGTTATATTGGCAACACTTGAGGTTTAAAGCAAAGCTGAGGCTGTGGGTGATAGTATATTTGTAATCCGTTCAATTGTCGCTAGAAAGTCAGTGTCAAGTTAGCAAAAATGTTTGAGGGCGTACAAGATGCATCAGAGACTCCTCCACGGAAGAAGTTGAAATTCCAGGCCAAACATAATCAAATATATCTTAAGAAATGGAAAGATATGTTCTCGTGGGTTAAGCCGGGACCAGACGAGAACCGGGCATTTTGTACGTTGTGTAGAAAGGATTTTAGTACTTCGCACGGTGGACAAAGTGACCTGAGGCAACATGCACAATACAAGGGACATAAAATTAAGGAAAAATGTAATTCTGGAAGTTCAAATAAACTTTCGAAATACTTTGTTAATTTAAACAATAAAGAAAAATATGACAACAGCACCGCGGGTAAACTTTGTTTAGTGTATCATGCAGTCTGGACTGCGGAAATAAACTTGTGTCCTATATTTTCAGTGATTCCGCAATTGCTTCCAAACTTTCATATGGACGCACTAAAGCGGAAATGATAGTGAAGTACGTTCTTGCTCCTAAAAGTGTAAATGACTTTGTGTCTATTTTAAGATGTCAAGAAAATACTTCAAAATTTTTTTCGTTGGCTACCGATGAATCAAACAAAAACAATCGAAAAATGTTCCTTGTTTGCATCCGGTACTTTGACCCTTTAAATGGAGTGCAGAATAAACTTCTAGATTTTGTTGAAAGTGCTGAGGAAACGTCTATGGCAAATACTGGTTTGGTGCTGCAGAGCTTAGAAAAGCACAACTTGGATGTAAATTATGTCTTCTTATTGTGCAGACAATACCAGTGTGAACTATGGAAAAACACCTTCCGTATATCAGTTGCTGTGAAGTAAAAACCCAAATTTACTGAAAGCTAATTGCTCTAATCATGTCATGCATAACACAGTTAAGTTTGTAATTGACAGATTAGATGTTGATGTTGAAAGTGTAGTCTTAAAGATATATAATCACTTCTCTGTCTCTGCCAAAAGAAGAGAAGAGTTAAAATCATTCTCTGAATTTCTGAATTTGGGGTGGACTGAGATTTTGAGGCATGTTCCAACTAGGTGGCTCTCATTAACACCAGCCATTTCTAGACTGCTTCAGAACTGGGAAGCAGTGAAAAGTTACTTCAATAGTATTCCCAACTGTCCAAAATTATTATCTAACATTTTCATGAAAGATGACGCAGAGGAAGCAGTGTTGCCTGAAATCTACTTTATTGGAAGTCAGCTGGAAATGGTAGAAAAAACACTGAAAGGTCTGACTTAAGTGTACTAGAGACTTACAAACAAATGAAACTTCTCAGTTCTAAAATCCGGCAGAGAAGGGAATACAACTATTTGGTAGCAAAGCAAAAGAACTCATGAATGGGTTGTCTATGCCATTACAGAAAAGGTTACTGAAGACCTGAACAGCTTTTATAGCAATATGCTTC
>NW_019729917.1:228775-244658 GCF_002891405.2 Cryptotermes secundus | reverse complement strand
CAGTTGAATTTGTCCTGATGTTTCGGCACATATTTCAGGCTCCGTCTTCATTACGAATGAGGTTGATGGAAGACGAAGAAAAGACTATAAGAAATAGTCTCTTAAATTGTCAAGAAATTCCCAGAATTTTAAGGAGCCGAAACTTCGGTTGACTTTTAACGGACTACCCGGAGTTTTGTGTCAGAAAATAGTACTCTCCAAATAAACACTTGTCTTACCTCAGCTTGAATATATCAGCAATCAGTGGCATCAGAAATAGCGTCGTAAACTTCAGGTTTTGTAAGAAACCTGGTTCGATCATTTCGCGACCCATTCGTCGGAATTCACTTTCAGGATTCCAAATGGCATTTCCATGAATTCCGAAAGCACAGCTGGCGACAACATTCGTCGTGAACCTGGCGCATAGTTCCTTGGTTTCGAATTCACCTGTGGAATGGCATATCATTACACGTGCAGCGTGAGACAGGAAACAGCAAGAGCAGTGAGCGACGAACCATTTTGTTATCGGTATGCCCTTGTCTCACATTCAACACTTTCTGTGTTGCTCTCAGGAGTAAGAGGAGTTAGAGTTGATCATGGGGATTGTGGTAATGTACTCAGCTATGTACTTTACTTTACAAGTTCTGCAGTATACTATATATATGGCCTCTCACACAAAGGAAAAATGATGGATTGAAGGCTTTCACGACAAAGTGACGACAGTAGTACAAACATCCGAGACAGAGGAAGTAGAAAGAGCATCCTGAAATGACATAATAAGAGACTTCATAATCCGTGCTATTCACAGAATATGGTGACATAAGGCATGAAAGCCGGAATAGTCCATTGCCAGACAACGGATCGCCAATACACGTTTTCCTGACAACAAGCCGGAAACATAGATTCCAGGGCAACGGCTTGGAAGACTGTTCCCACTGCAAATAATAAACAGACTAACAGAGGAACTCTTCGATATGGTGACATATTCGGGCCGTCTGGAAGTTGTAAAAGAGTCGTGATTCATTCGTAAGGGAATTCAGAAGGCAGCTCAGTAGCTGAGTATTCATCTGTGAAGTGTTAACCAGATAAGTTTCGTTACCAAGCAACGACTAGCAAGCAGATATTGAAGTATTTATTTTGTCTGTTATAGTTACAGCAATCTTTCGAGTTTTATAATTATTTGTAGTCACGACTTGTTAGTGCCCAATAAATCTATTCATCTAATCCAGAACCCATTATTATTAGTCACGCTAACCCCTCATACGTGACCGTATTATCTTGATCAGATCAGGGGGAAAACGTTTGGATTGTACATGAATCCTACATGGAAAAACCGGGAAGAGCAAGAAAAATTGTACAGAAGTGAAAACGGGGACTACTTCGGAAAACAGTGGTTGCGTGGGAAGATAACGTTAAAGAAATAGTGTGTGACTCTTTGGGCTTGAAAGAGTGTCCAGTAGCTTCCAGTAATTGGATGTTGTGAGCTCGAAATTAGAACTTGAGACTCACCGCTATGTCTCTCCATTTGACCATTTGTGAGCTCTTCGAGTGTTCTGTCCCATGTGCTTTAATTGCTTAGTTGATATCATGTAATATTCATCTTGCTCTGACTGAGGACCAGTGTTGGACTTTGTGAATACGTTAAATAACATGTAAGACGTAGGGAATTTCTTGTCTAACTGAACGATAGTTGNGACAAGAAATTCCCTACGTCTTACATGTTATTAAATAATTATTTAATAACGCTGTGTCAACTGTTGCGTTTTATAGCGTCGAATGATATGAAAGAATGATAGCATTCAGTAAAGATCAAAGGTCTAGGGAGAAAGCTGTTTCCTCTATCCTGAAAATGGAGGTAGCAAGTTCCTCCTTAACGTTGTTCCTGTCTACAAAACAACATACCATCACATCCGAGAATACAATAACCTTTAAATTTTAAATTAATATATTTGTCGAAATATCATATTTATTTCATGCCGAAAAACTGGATTCGATTCAGAGAAGTAGTTTCCCTCAAGGAACAATGTCTTGTTCTGTGCATTCGAAGAATATGATTATAGGTTGTTCAAAAAGACTAACTGTAACGGTTAGAACCTAGCACTAACAGAGAACCACGTGTTACCGTGTTGTTTCAGTTGATGATGTCACTTCCTGTGTCGACCATACGATTTAAAGTCTCCTGTGGCTGTTAACACATCAACAGAGAACTTCGTGTGTGTAGACCCTAACAAGACTTCATTGCCTATAATCGCAGTCGAGTGTCTGCACCCCTGCTTGAAATTTCGAATGTTCTTGTCTCAGATACAGACTCGAAAGCTTACTGTCCCGAATAAAGTTTTCTGACTTTCCTCAACCCTTTTAGACATGTTAGGAGAATGCCTTACATCCCGCCAAAACCGCTTCCTCTCATATCCGTTCAACATGATCGTTTACTTATCATATCTTTATGCTATTAATTAATCAACTGTAAAATCGTAGCTATATAAACCAAGAATCAGTTATTTATTTCTTTGGCGGCGTTCATGCTGACGGTGGCCGTACCTGTATGTGCGTTCTTTTCGATGTACTCTGTAAGTTCCTGACACACCTCCAGGACCAGAGGAAACAGCGGTTTCAGCTTTGCCGCTGTGAAAGCAGGATTCAATTGCGATCTTGTTATCTTCCACCTGCCAGGCAATGCAACAAATAAGGTAAAGGTAAATCTGTCCCTGTGCTTAACTAATTAAGCACTACACCATGAAGTCGTATGGGGAGGTAGTTGTGTAGATCCACATTTTCTTGACCTCGACACTAGTTGGAGGTGATTGGTGTACTTCACGCCCCTGCCGGTTTACCCCCGGGGAAAGAGCCCCAGAAAACCGTTTGATAGCAGGTTGGGTGGGCCCCAGATCCTGTCTGGACGATATAGAGAAGTGACTCTAAGGGACTCGAACTCGACCCCTTGGTCGTCCAGTCCGTAGCCAGTCTTCATCCCAGCTCCCAAATACTAGAAATACTGTGGACAAACAAAGTGCAAAATAGTCCACAGATCACCTCTTGTAACGTTGCTCTAAGCTGAAGTTCGGATTAAGAATTCTAATTATCATAGGGCGCGTCTTGTTCGGCATCATCGCGTAAACGTGAGTTTGGCTATCGAGCTCATGAAAGGTGAGGTATTAGGGGTCATCTGAATAAGTACTGGCTCCGCAGTGAAAATTGCTAATTGTTGTTAGTTAGCTAGTTAAATGGTTAAAATGAAACCGGAATTGAAAATTTGTCAGACATGTCAGTTAATACAAATATTTCAGTAAGAAACAAGGCCTCCTATATGAACTTACCTCTCACCACGCAAAACGAAAGGGTTGCGTCCAAACATAGGATCTGTATCAATGTTTACATGCACATCGTTGTCATGAAAACTGGTGAAGTCCTTGACGAGTATGTTCTTGATGAGTTCAGGGTCTCTAACAATCAGCACTGGTTGAGAGAACTTGAACATTCCGCCAAACTTATGCCCATCCAGCTTCCTGAAATTATAGTTGTATTCATTCTGTTTAAAATGGATTGGCAACATACAGCTATGTGTTCTTTATATTCTGAGAAGTATAAAGTTCCATACCACATATTATTCTTTTTATTGCTAGTGGGGTGGGACTAAGTCCCTTGCACTGCAACTACTTCTGGGGTCCATACCACATAACAGTTGTTTCTATATGGAGGCCTACAAAGATTTATTATACGGATATATATATATATATATACCACTAGTGATACTGACTTTGACGCAATTCGTAGGCCAATTTGACTTACTATCTAAGTCTCTCTATGAAGCAGCGTCATCCTTGAGAAGCTGGTAGTCGTTCAGCTACAAGAAACTGTACGTCTTCTTTGGGAATTAAGAATTCTATATTGTGTTTAGAAGAGTTTGCCACTGGGCTCTATCCTGAGCGAGATGAATCAAATCCACAGTATATACGTCTCAGTTACTTTAGAGCAGGCATGTCAAACTCAACTTGTACAGAGGGCCACCTCAGCCCTATGAATAATAGTCCAGGGCCGCACTTCAAAATAGAAATATACATTCGAGTTTGATACAAGGAAATTTAATTCTACGTGTATTTATTATTTAGGAATAATTTCAGTATAATTACCTAAAGTCACATATTTTACAGTTTTAAAAAGCAAGAGAATGCCATTTTTGACAAGTATCAAAGAAACATATACAAGAAAACTCGTAGTTGATAATTTACTCGTAATGTTTAATTATAACCTTTATACGTCCAACAATGTAACATCAGTACCTGTCTCTGTGTGAAAATGAACTGAATGACAATGTACAAGAGACTACCGGACAAGTAGGAAGGTGTATCTTGTCTCAATGGTCATAAAATTGAAAGTTTGCTAGCAGCCCATTAGACAGTGAGTGGGGGTTGCAAGCTAGTTTTGAAGGTTTTTGCACTTGTCTGTCATGTGCCACCCTCCTTGTATTCTTACTACGCCTCCAAAAGGGATTNGTGGTGAGGCTGTGCGGATTTTAGTGCATTACCCTTCTGAAATACAATAGTTTGTCCTTCACGAACTTTACAAACCGTTAGTTGGACAAACCCTTCTGCAATTCTCAGAATCACTTTTCCTGCAGCCTGCTATTTTATGTCTGCGTGAGACTTCCTGTATTCTGGTTTGTTGGAAAATTGTCTTTACAAAAAATATTTCTACTAAAATTTTAATATTGATTTTAATATCAATTAGCTCTAAAAGTTGAGTGGCCGCACTTTGTGGCTATGGGGACCGCATGCGGCCCGCGGGCCGCAAGTTTTACACGGCTGCTTTAGAGTCTATTATAATATTATCCTCATGTTCACATCGTCTGTGTCTCTGTTTCTTCAAGATCCATTTTAATATTACCTCATACCTAACCTAGGTTTCCGTACAAGTTTCTTTCTTTCAGGGTTTCAGACTAAAACCTTGTATGAATCCTTTTCGCTCCTAACCACATCCTACCCCGCCTCCTTTTATTCCTCTAGTATGAATCTGATTTTTTTTTCATCATAACAGTGTTTAGTGAAGATTAGGCATGATTGAAATTGTAAACAACAAGTTCGCAGCGTCGCGTTATTTCGTCACGAGTATACGTGTATATCGAACTACCAATTTCTCTCACCGACTTTCCTGCTCCAAAGACAAGCTTTCCTGAGTGAGCTTCAGGTAGTCTTTCTCAGATCTTCCAGACAAATGTCATGATAGTTCTCAGACTAAGTAGCCACCGCTTCCTTCCACACATTTTCCCATTCATTATTCATTAATTACTACATCACTCGACGATGTACTGTGTAACACGGGCGGTGAACTAGGACCTCAGGAAGATTATGTGGCCCCTACTCTACATCTGTCACTGTGTGGTTTATTGGTCCGCAAGAGAACTATACCGACCGAGCGACCGCCGCTTGTCGGCAAAGTTAGTGCCAATTTTAGAAGATAGAGTGTGTCGCGTGATCAACGCAACCAATCCCCACGGCCGTTAATTTCCGTTTTCTCGATCGTAGCCTCTATTTCCATGAAATAGCTCCTCAATTATCCTCACGAAACTGGGTGAACCCAGTTCCAGACCCACTACTTCTCAGAAAATATGGTAGCGCCGGGAATCGGACCCGGGACCTCAGGATCTGCAGCAAGGAACTCTGACCACTAGACCACAGAGGCGGTCCTACAGCTGTCAGACCTTAAGTAATCGAACAAGTTGTCTAAAACGGTAACGCCTCTTTCCGACGTTGTGTTCCCGAGGGGACTAGTTCGAATCTGGCTGATGCTTTTCATCAGTCCTTCCATGCGCATGCCTCTTCCTCCCTTGTTCACCTGAATTTTTATCATTAGCTCCTATTTCCGATTCAGGTGTTTCTGAAATCCTTAAATTCTGAGACCATCGAAATCTGTTCAGGTTGATGACACACCCGACTTTCTTATTAATGATTGTTCTGACATCATTGCTCCGTTCCGAAACGCGTTCTTTATGTAAGTTTATCTCACATATATTTTCTTACTTTACAAAAGCGAGTGGAAATTGTTTCTGTTTTTAAAAAATGTAGTAGTGCCCCATTAACAATTATACATCCATCCCCATTTTTAACCTCTTTTTTAATTATTTTTAATTAATTGCCCATGTCTGTGTTAGACATTACCGTAAGTTTAACTTAATCTCCTAGCAGCTAGGTTTCACTAAATCGAAATATTTCTTCGCCGGTTTGGCACCTTATCTTAATTTCATGGCCCCTTTAGCCGGCTCTCGACGTCAAGATATTGTCATTTATTTTGATCTTCGCAGTGAATTTGGCATCAGTCCCCACGCTTTGCTTCTTCATAGGATTAGTGCGTTTGTATTTTCTGGTGGTTGTGTTGACTGGTTTTGTAGTTACCTAACAGATAATCCTTGTAAGATATGAGGTTTACACGGCGGTGACTATGAAGAATGCCGTCTTGTGGGATGTGGCGCCGCGTAGATATTGTATAAACCGACGTTTCGGAGGAACGTATCGCCTTCATCTTAAGAGTAACCCTGCCTTTTCCCCCCGACACGATCCCTTACCGTCCCTGGCTTACTGTCTGCTGGCGCATCTCCACAGGCCCCTCCCCTATCTTCTCTCTTCGTTTTCCATGTGGCCTACTCTCCCTCCCTTCCTGTTCTTATATAGCTTGGTGTTTTCGACTGGTCACTTAGTCTGCAGCCAGGCCGCACCATAGCTCAAGCGGTTAGTCGCTGGCTTCCCACCGCAGCGGCCCGGGTTCGATCCCGGGTCTGGTCAAGTGGGATTTGTGGTGGACAAAGTGGCGCTGTGGCAGGTTTTCTCCGAGTACTTCGGTTTCCCCTGCCAATCTTTATTCCACCAATTGCTCCACAATCACCCTCACCTATCATCTGGGGCTGGTACAATTGGCCAGAAGTGGCCGTAGTACAAGGGACTTAGTCCCACCCAACTAGCATTAAAAGAAAAGAAATTAGTCTGCAGCCACATGCTTACGCTGGTTCATCGCTTGCGGATTTTTCTTTTTTCTTCTACCTTGAAGATGGAGACGATACGTTCTTCCGAAACATCGGTTTATACAATATCTACAACGCGCCACTTCCCAGAAGACGTCATTCTTCAGATAATCCTTGGTCCGTGTTTCTGGAACGCTTTCATAGCCTTTTGAAATATTTTCGGTGTTCCTAAAAATCTCTTCTGGTAAATGTATTTTCAGTGTGTGTATTAATGACTTATGTGATGCTATTAACTACATTGAGTGTCTGGATTTTGCTGATGATATCAAAATTCGCCTTTTCATTAGCTCTTCTACCGATTGTATCTACTGCTGTCTGATTTTGACGTTGTAAGAGGTTGGTGCACTGCTAACTGTATGAAACTCAACGTTAGGTACATTCTTATCAAGGAAATTTTGCATGTTTATCTACTGGCATAAACTTTTAGATTTTCTATAACCCCTAGCGACTATATTAAATACCTCGAAGCGTTCCTGAATTCTAGTGTCGAATTCCATAATAATATAAACTGTATATTTTCTCGTTACATTAAGATATTGGGCCTACATTGCAGTGTAATTTTCTCCTTCTCATCCCCCCAGTATAGACTTGAATATGTGGAGTTCAGTGTCCACTGGTGCAACAGAAATTTCAGTAAATTCTTTCCTTAAGACATCCGTTTGTGTGTATACGCTTGCTTTGATTGTCTCATTCTCCGTTCTTACTTAATAGTTGGCCTTAGGACTGTTCAATAAGCGCGTAAATAAATACAGAACTATATTGTTATTATTATTAATTCATAATTCATTAATGTATTTAAGTCTTCTTTAGATTTATGCCCACAGATTTATTTCTGTCATATTTATATTGTGTTTAATTATTTTTCTATATCTTTATATACTCGTGCTAACTTTGTAATTGGCCACTGTGCTATTAAGTTATTGCACGTAAATAAACCTGAATTGAATTGAATTATCGAGACTGTTTGTGTTATTTGTTTGGAGTAGTTTCCCAGGTAAAAGTGAAGTTATCCCTCTGCATAACTAATTAAGCAATACGCCATGAACGAGTACGGGGGAATGGATATATAGATCCACATTTTCCTGACGTCGGCACTAGCTGGAGGTGAGTAATCAGCTTCAGGCTCCTGTCGCTTTACCCCCGGGGAAAGAGTCCTTGATGCCCATTGGATAGGAGGATGGGCGAGCCCCAGAGCCGGCCTGGACGACGTGGAGATGAGAAAGATCTTGACCCTACGAGACTCGAGCTCCGACCCCTCGATAGTTCAGCCCGTAGTCAGCCACTATTCCGACTGCGCTGACACGGCTCATCACAGAATTTCAGAACGCAAGATCAGTCTCATGCGTTGCTTACCGGTAGATATCTTGGTAGTTTTCACCAATTGACATTTTGCCCAGCACTGANATTTTATCCCTCTAATAGGCCTAATACTGACAGATCTTACCAGTAAAGATCCTGGTATGTTTCGCCCAAGGTTTTCCTAACCAACAATGCATCCTTGAGGTTCCCGAAAACAGGGAGAGGCTTCACGTACGGAACGCCTCTTTTCCGCCAGTAATCGTGAGTGCGTGTGAGGTACAGGTACACCAAACCTACTCCACCAAGCAGAAGTGTGCTAATGCCCCACCAGGAATCGAAGATGAGAGCCTCCATGTTCTGGAAACGCAGTATTTCTGCAAGAAAGTAATTGAAATCAGTAGTTTATATCACATAACATAGGCTAGTATAGGAATGGCATATTTATTGTATATCCCATTAAAATATATCGAATTGTGTTTTTCTTTGTCTTGCTCATTCTAGCTTTTGGGCACCTTATAAATTTGACCCTGTGTAGCTCATGAATCTGTTTCGTTGCTAGGCATCTACGAGTACATAAAGTGTAATACAAGCGATTATCATGTATCGGAAAAGCGGTAAATAGTAAGAAACTTGTGTGGGCATACCTTTTCCCTTTTGGGACTCGTGTTATTGGAAAGTAGGAAAAATAGGAGTTTGCTTTTTACAGTACAGTGACCATTACGTGTCGGTTAAAGGGGTTTTGTTGTTGGTCGTGTTCTTTAAAAAAGGCGTGCTTGCGTGTTCAGAAAAATGAAGACTCCTTGTTACAAAGGCGAACTCAAGCGGAAGAGCCGAAAATTCGGTTAACAGTTGTGCTGCCTAGAACATTGTCTCCCAATTTAGTTTGGACACTGAGCCATTTTGTACTGCAAGAATTTCTACTAACCCCAAATATAATTTGTAAATATGATGGTAAGAACCTAAACCATAAGTAAATAAAGATAATTATAAATAAATATTAATCATGGATATGAGATAGACATATTATTTAATTTCACACATTTAGAAGTACGAATCACACCTCACGTACAAAGAAAATGAATCTTAAATACTGTCACTTATCTGCAATTTTCAGTGCGAAGGGCAGTCTTTTCTCACAGTTTCTTCCAATATTCGGTTTGCTGTTTTAAAATTGTTTTCAAAACTGGCGCTGCATTGAATCTTTCTCCGTTTTCCCTAGTTTCTGCGTAATTAAACAATCCAACTACCCACGAATTTGCACTTCTGTACGGTATTAGCTGAAGAATTTCACTTCTTGACAAAGCTGAATATTCTAGGCACAAATAGCAGCAAAATATAATTAGAGAAACTTCTTTATATTTTTGTACTTTTTGGATCTCTGAAATGATATTTATATTGATATAAAGTGGCAACTATTTCTAATTCATGGGAAAGAGTAATACTATTATTAAATATAAAGTAGGAACTTATTATGTCTAAGATAGGCATAAAATGTTAATCGATTAACAGTACCCATACGAAAACTAGATCACATTTTTCTGGGAGGTGAACCGTAGGTATGATACACAGTTAATTTCTTCAAGCAACATAAAACAAAGTTAAAAGTTTCATGGATTACAGTTCGCATTTACCAAAATGGAAGTTATGTAAATCATATTAATGTAAGTTCAAATCGACATAGAAGAAAATAGTTACTGAAAGTGTCCGTGAAATGAACTGAAATTACGAGATTGCTTATTATCAAGATGATCTTATGAATATAGATCAGATCTATATTCGCGTTGACCAGTTTATAATATTCACTGCTTTGTGCAGCGGACTGATGGCGAAGAATGAGTACTTCAGCTTGTAAACATAATAAAGTAGCAACATTAGAAATTATCATTAAAATACTAACAGTTAGTGACGTGTACAATAGGATTAGATCTTCACTGCCTTTTAGTTGGTGTGTTCATGACTTGTCAACTTACAAACACAAATCGTCACGTTATAGAGTCTACCAGTTATCGAGAAACCAAAGCATTTACTACTGTCCCTATGGATACGGGGGACAATTTCCCCTCCGGTAAATCGGCCGAAGTGTGAAGCTGACCACTCACCTCCAACTAGCGTCGAGATAAAGAATACGTGGATATGTACATCCACTCTCCCATACGCCTTCATGGCGTAGTGTTTAATTACTTAAGTGCAGAGACAAGGCCGAGCTATAGCTCAAGCGGTTAGTCGCTGGCTTCCCACCGCGGCGGCCCGGATTCGATCCCGGGTCTGGTCAAGTGGGATTTGTGGTGGACAAATTGGCGCTGGGGCGGGTTTTCTCCGAGTACTTCGGTTTCCCCTGCCAATCTTCATTCCACGAAATTCTCCATCATCATAATCACCCGGGGCAGTCTACAATAGGCCCATCAGTTGCCGCCGTGCCGAGTGGACCCAGTTGGACTCCACCCACCACTAAGCGAATAAAAAAAATTAAGTACAGAGACAACTTTAACAGATGTCATACTACCAGTAGTAATCTCGTGTTCATGATGGTGAGCGCACCACAGTTTGAAAACCACTACAATGGCGACCTTAATAAGCTTAAGCTTCTGTCCTGACTTACCCGTCAACGTAGAATAATCAAACGTTGAACAGAACGTGCTTTCGCTCTGCTGGATGCTGTACGTGTAAATTTGCTTCCCAGTGACTGTTCCTATCGCCTCGCTATCTCTTCTGGCTCTAATGTTATCTAGAAAGGGTACATAACAGTGCTCATCAAACACTCGTTGCTCTCAAGGCCGGCTGGCAGGCAATGTCACATTAATCTGAAAGGGCAAATATATTGTCACGTGCTTCCTATGCAACGCGAAAAGAAAATTTACATGGGGTTTCGGATTTTGACGAATGTTCATTGGACGATTACTCGTTGCACTCTCAAATACAATTATTCACACTTATAACGTCGTCAGACGTTTCCTCTTCCATGTTACTTCTCGCACCGCTACTCTCTGTGAAGTGTCTTCTGCTCTGCTCGGAACTCAACTGTCCTTAGCTCTCGTAGGATACGAACTAACTGGTCTCTTGTCGGATACGAACTGTAATATCTTGCACTTGGACTGAATAGAGAACACCTTGTCAAAGGGTTAATTTCGCCTGCTGCTATGCCACGAATCTCTTGTTGCCGCGGGAATATTTGTCTGCCTCAAACAATTCGTTTGTAAAGGTGGAAACCCTACCGTTACACTTTCATCTTCGGGGCAACGGTTTCCTAGGCATAGCTGCCTAGGAATTTTTAGCCGTTGACTAGTGATGGACGTCTTATAGTCCGGCTTTCAGGCAGCAGGTCACAATATTGTATAATAGACTGTTTTTTTTCAAAGAAATGTAGGTTTATATCTTTACGTGAAATACTTATTTTCCTTTGCCTCAGACCCTGTGTCTGTCTCCTTTCAGTAAGCCTGGATGCAAATAACGGAGTTTCATGAAACTTGGTATGAACAACCTACCACAGTGCCACTACACTCAGAGTGTAGGTAGGTCTGCGCCAAATACTCTCGGGAGAATTCAGTTTCGGCCGAAACAGATCTACCGTCACTCCTTAAAATATAACTCTAAGAGATCATTATATACAATACTAACACTAAGCCCGTCGAAAATTAAACGGGAAATTGCTGGGATTATGAACATCATTATAGAACTGGGAACATAAAATGTATTGAAGAAAAGTATGTGAGGACGCGCAGTTTTTTCTTATAAGAAGAAATTTCGTCAGAAATATACATTCTCGGAAATTTGAGAAGTTTTGGAAGGATACATATATTTTGATGTTTCACTGAAGAAAGGGACCTTAGTAATTTTTTGCGTTTTCGAGATCATAATGAAATAATTCATATGTATATCTCCATTCTTACGAGTATATTATTTAATACTTTTCTGTCATGTAGCGCTTTGCTTTATACAATATAAGATGTTCCTGAAACCCCCACAAAAAAAATTTATAACCCAGAATAAATTCAACAAGTTCAGTGGACTGAGGTTTCTTTCGACAATAAACCAGATTTATGCCTATTGCGGAAAATTAATGAAAGCTAAAAGCATTTTGTAATGTGAGGCACAGATAACAAAAATTGTAAATAGTAAAAAAAAATTCTAAAATGTTATTATTAACAAGAAAATTTTAAGAAATACGTATAATAATTCACTCGGTAGAATAAAGTCTTATGGCACTGGTCAGATTCATCCTGAACACCAGAAGCTCTGGGTCATTGTAAGAAATCGCCATAGAAGCGCTGTTGTTCTAGACGAATATACTCATAGATTTACTTTTCAAATCCGGAATTTTAGCTTGTTTACTGGGTAGTCTGACTCTCGAGTATGCATTTCCTGCAGGAGAAGCTACTCAAAAATTACTCTGACAAACAACGAAACTTCTGCATACTAATCCTTCAGTTCATTCTGACACTATAACATACAACTTATTTCGACTGAAGCAGTCAAAGTAGTATAATTTCGTGTAACTGTACTGCTCTCTGATTGTACATGGAGCAGATGCAATTTCAGTTAAAATTTTTTTTATAAATATCTGACCATCATTCTTTTCAAAACCAAAATGTCCGAAACGCCATCTTCACTGTGAGACAAACCTTGATGAATAGAAAAATTGTTCTTTTACATGGATATTGGTGGAAAAGCCAGAAGGAAAGTGACCACTAAGAAGACCAAGACGTAGGTGGGTGGGCAATAGTAAAATTGATCTTGGAGAAATAGGATGGAATGGTATGGATTGGATTCATNTTGGTTGGTAGCAATATTAAAATGGATCTTGGAGAAATCGGATGGAATAGTATGGATTGGATTCATCTGGCTCGGGATAGGGACCAGTGGAACGCTCATGTAAATACGGTGACGTGCCTTCGGGTTCCATAAGATGTTGTGAAGTTCTTGAGTTAGCTGCTTAACTGGCGGCTTCTCGAGAAACCCTCAGTTCCATGTAGTTAGTTAGTTAGTTAGTTTGTTTCTTGTCTATTTTTTAGTTCTTACATAACATGTACACCTCACAAAACTCTATTTTGGATTTGGCGTTCATAAAGATGTGACTGTTCGTAGTCATGCAACGTAGTTCTCAAGGGATCCGCCGACGTTTCGGCGGAATGTATCGCTTAATCTTCAGTCTTGAAGATAAAAGCGACGAGTTCCTCTGGAACGTAACCCTTTCTTTAATGCCATTCTCTTGCGTTGTGGTGGCAGAATATGAATATCGCGGCATCCTGACTTCTGCATTAAATTTTCCGTTTGATATGGATAATTAATTATTAACATCTGATAGGCTTCATATCTTGATATGGTTTTCTATATTTACGAACTTTGTAAGACTTTTTAAATAATAAAATATGTTGAGAAGGCCCTAAACTTCCAGCTGATGTACAACAGCTTCCACTAGATTCTAAAGGGTTAGTTGGTTGGTTTCCAATGGCTACATTTGGGGTCATTTAACCCATTTTGCTTCTTGCTTCCCAATAGAGAGCACTCAAGTTCTTGCTTTGTTGCATCTTGAAGAACTTTGCACTTTTCTTTCGGGAAGCTTTGCCAGGTTTGTTGCTTATTTTGCACTACGCAGGGATACATATGACTTAAAGCATGTCACGGACGCGAGCAACTTTGTCTCCCAGATTCTAAAGCTTCTCTAATTTTTTTAATACTAAACGATGGACAAGGTGCAGAAACCCAGTAAATCTGAACAGCTTCCACGTACTGGAACCGTATAATAGAAACAAACTTGCCGGGAGATACGTCATTTCGTAATATAACTATTTATTTGAAACATCCATTAAATTCTCCGTAAAAATAAGAGCTTTGCAAGAAATGCATATGTACGTCAAGCTCATTATTACTATCCTTTCACCTCTTCAGAAGCCACACTACGAGTAGGTAGAAAAGCAAGGTGCGGTCTGGGATGTGTTATTTTGCAAGTCATTCACCATGACGAGGCTGCAATAACACGATAAGAGATGCCCACTCATGCAGAGTGCGTCAAGGAATACTTATTTTTCTCACCATAATTCGATGACACCACTACAGTATCACAAGTAAATAAGATAATACGTCAATATAAATTCAATTGGAGTGGATCTCAAAACGGGACCACGTGACTTTAAACGAGCTATGTGTTTGAACTTTCAACTGTACGATGTATATCTGAGGTTCTCCCAGCGATTATTCTATCTTCTGGGTCATAACGCTGTGTAGTCTGGTAAAAGTCAACCTGCTTTTCGGAGGTATTTATCGCCTATGTCTTCAGGTTCGAAGAGTAACCCACTCAAGAAACCGTCACGAAGGCCTCTTCTCATTCTGGCTAGATCACCGGGCCTCAATTCCCCGGAAGGACCACTAGGTTTTGGGTCCATCGAGCTGTCTCCTAGTCTCTATTCTGGACATAACGCGGTCCGGGGTGAACAGAATCTCTTTTTATTATTATTATTCTTAGTTTGGTGAGACTGAGGAGACTACTGGCCTATTATACCAGTCCCAGATGATTGATGATGGTGATTGTGGAACAGTTGGTGAAATGAAGTTTATCAGAGTAAACCGAAGTACTCGGAGATAACCTGCCCCAGCGCCACTTTCTCCACCACAAATCCCACAAGGCCAGACCCTGGATCGAACCTGGGCCGCCGCGGTGTGAAGCCAGCGACTAAACGCCTGAGCTATGGCGCGGCCAACAAAATCTCTTACCTCCTTCTGAAGACTAGACCTTATGAGCGTGTAGTTCTCCGCGTCCCATGTACATCTGCATAGAGGAGAGCTTAGACATTGCCGTAATTTTCCTTGTAAGTTGCAGGACTATGTTAGGCGGCGTTTATCTGTTTTCTGCGCCGAGCCGGAATTGATAGTTTGGTTTCCGGGATCGAACTTCATCCTTCCCCACTTTTAAATGTTTCCTTTTAAGTAAAAAAAAATGTTTACCTGTCTATATATAGAAAATAAACCTTCGGTAATGATAGGACCCAAGTTTGTTCATTCATTCATCAGTAATCTGTCAGACGACAGGTCCACAGTCTCTTCCAAAACAGTTCCTCCACTTAATGCGATCTTCTGTTTTTAGAAAGAGACTATCCAGGAAAAGTGATAATGTGGTAGTTTTTCCATTTGCTTTCCACATCGCAGTACAACAGCCGTTCAAACCACTCTGGTCACGCCTGTTGCTATACGAACTTGAACCATCTCGAGCATCATTTGCTCTGTGCTTCAAGTCGCTGCTGATGACGCTGCTACCGGCATCAGTTTTTGGTTTTTGGTGTCTCTTCGTCTGATGCCTACCCTTTGACCTGTCCAGCAAGGGAGGCCCTGCCAGTAGCTACGCTACCGCTGGTATAGCTCTCAGGGTCCTTGGCATACTCAAACCCCCTCACCACGATAAGGTGGAGACACCAACGAAATTGTGCCCGAAATAAAATACGCAAAAAATTAGACTTTTATTGATTTATTTTTCTAAACATTCCCTCTTCCTCCTGTTCTATAAGTAAATTCTATATATCGGTACAGTACGGTCTCTCTTTTATAAAATTCTGTGGGGAAATCTAAGTTGTTTCTCAAAAAGTTATGAACGCGAGATATATT
>NW_019729917.1:211591-228748 GCF_002891405.2 Cryptotermes secundus | reverse complement strand
GGGGGGGGGGGGGGAATAATAATATTCTCTGCGCATGCAACTTCCACCGAAAATCATTGTCGATAAATTAGAATAGGTTAACCGCTACCTTACACGACCATTTAAATTTATCATTCAAAAATGAACCCCCCCTTCAACTCTGCATAACCTTAAAATTAAAACGCATCTCTAACTTAACTGGGAATCAAACAATATATTTACACCTTAAACTGTTGAGAAATAATGAACACCTTTCTTTATGTTCAATTTATTTCAGTTTCATTGACTTGCATTGGTACATCAGGTACTACAGAAATCTCAGTATTATAAATACATAATATTATTGTTAACCGATTTAGTAGGGCGGAATATTTTGTTTCAAAGCAACTCTTGTCAAATTTTCAAACTAAGGCTGAGGATAATAGTAAAATAGAACAGTTAAAATCGTCATGTTAGACACAATTACTGAAATAAAATATAAAGCATACATACATAGTACAATATTTTAATCACAGGTATAAACTATCACATATATTACTTTAATCTCACCATCATAGCGCTGGAAGTGCTGTAAGTAGTGCAGACTGTAGGTGCAAGCAAATAAATCGTTAGACTTGCATATTAATTTTGGGTGCCACAAGTGTCGCCGTTAAATCCAGAATCATATCAGAGATCTGTAATAGAATAAAGGGCCATCCATTCACGCAATCCTTTCCTTAATAAATACACGAGCATGTAACACTTAACCGACATTACGTCAGTTGAAACATCAAGAGGATGCAGCTGTTCCAAAGTGACGGAGAATGTGCGTTAGTAAAACACCGTATCTTAATGGGTGCTGACTTCTCACCTCCTGAATCCCGTCTCCATTTCTCTCAAATTAAGATAATTTTCGTTTAGTTTGTCGTTTTCCTGTTACCATTTCTCTTCTTCTTTCCCATACTCACTTAGGGCAGTAGATCAGAAACACCTGGAAAGCTTCGAAATGTGGTGTTGGAGAAGGATGGAGAAGATCAGTTGGACCGATTATGTGAGAAATGAAGAAGTGCTAATTAGAGTCAGTGAGCAGAGGAATATCCTACATGAAATAAGAAAACGGAAGGCTAATTGGATGGGTCATGTTTTACGCAGAAACTGCCTTCTAAAAGAAGTTATTGAAGGAAAGATAGAGGGGCGGATAGAAGTGACAAGAAGACGAGGAAGAAGACGTAAGAAGATGCTGGATGACCTTGGGGACAGAAGAGGATACTGTCATTTGAAGGAGAAAGCTCTAGATCGCAATAAGTGGAAGAATTGTTTTGGAAGAGACTGTGGACCTGTCGTCTGACAGATTACTGATGATGATTCCCATAGTCTTAACCGCTACGTATGTACACTGTTGTACAGTAGTGATGTGTAATAGTTTAGTGAGACTGGGTCCACTTGGTACTGCGGCCACTACTGGCCTATTGTACCACCCCCAGACGATAGGTGATGGTGATTGTGGAGCAACTCGTGAAATGAAGATTGGTAGGGGAAACCGAAGTACTCGGAGAAAACCTGCCCCAGCGCCACTTTGCCCACTACAAATCCTGGACGAACAGACCCGGGCCGCGGTGGGAAGCCAGCGACTAACGGCCTTAGCTGTGGCGCGGCCCTAAAGTCTAGAGTTTACCACAAATTGTACATCTGCTCAAGCTGAGAAGTCAGATGCACACAGTTCAACGATTTATGATCTGACATACGGTTGGACTGTACTTACTTACCACCCCTATAATAATTATGGGGCCCAGGGCAGTTCTAGTTGTCACCCAGCCTCCGATCGCGTGTGTTCAGGGTGTTCTTTCTCGGGAGACAAACGACCGGAACGTGTAATTGACTTTTACTTCGATGTAGTACAGAAGTTACGAGTTAGTACATATACTACAAACCTACATTTCCCCGTTCATCATCATGAAGGGGAGCTTATTTAAAGTTCTTAATATTCAGAAAAAAATTGGGGTTGTACTTTATTTAATTATACTATATACCCTGCAAAGTTTATTTTGCGTTAAATGTTATGAAAGGGTGATTATGCATTATAAATGGTGAAATACTAAGAATGAAACTACCATGTCATATTTCCGGCAGTCTTTACGTTAACAGTTAAGGATCTCAATTTAACCAATTTTTATTTTGAGCTTCTAGAAAATTGGGCCTCATAATTTTCATTGTTATTAGTACAAAGTTTGATTTTTAATTATTATTTTATTTTGTAATTCAAATTTCATGTATTTACTGTAACATCTGGCGTTTAACTCTCTTAATAAAACAAGAAAAGTAATTAATTAACTAACACTATGATAGCGGAACCTGGACGCTCAATAACAAAGCATACCATTGGACAGTACCCTAAACTACTCTAATTTCATCCGCTTTCAATATTACAAAGAGTCTTCCCTCATTTATCATTTTTCGGCGAGTTTAAATATCTGTTATGAAATATATTTGTATGGAGCATAATTTGGGACCATCGTAGGATACTTTTTTTTTACTGGAAAGTCTATTTCAGCTGCAGTTCTCCAGCCCTAGTAAATTATTTTTCTCTAAGGCAGTGCGGCCATAGCTTGAAGCTGACCACTCGCCACATCTAATGCCAACTGTGAGTGCGTGAAAATTTGTCGCGATTCCACAATGTACCTTCATGGCCGGGCCTTAGGTAGATAACTTCACTTTATTCTGGAAGTATGGCAATGAAACATCAACCCCGGATGCTGTATTGGGATCTCTCTCCACTTCGATTCATCCAGAGTGCTCTGGGGCCTACCATACGAGTATATAATTCTTAGTATAGTGACTGCGAGTATTAATGTCTTCTGAGAAGTTAGTCCGCAGTCTGACTACAAGTTTCCAAGGTTTCGGAGAACTTCATGCCTCCATCTTCAAGGTAGAAGAGTAAGTACAGTGAAAGGCTACGGTCTGAATTTAATTTTCGACAAGGGCAGGAGCCCCTCGTTGGTGTCTCCACCTTATCGTGGTGAGGGTGTTTGAGTATGCCAAGGACCCTGAGAGCTATACCAGCGGTAGCGTAGCTACTGGCAGGGCCTCCCTTGCTGGACAGGTCAAAGGGTAGGCATCAGACGAAGAGAGACACCGAAAACTGATGCCGGAAGCAGCGTCATCAGCGGCGACTTGAAGCACAGAGAAAATGATGCTCGAGATGGTTCAAGTTCGTATAGCAACAGGCGTGACCAGAGTGGTTTGAACGGCTGTTGTACTGCGATGTGGAAAGCAAATGGAAAAACTACCACATTATCACTATTCCTGGATAGTCTGGAGAAACTGTTTTGGAAGAGGCTGTGGACCTGTCATCTGACAGATTACTGATGAATGAATGAAGGGCAGGAGTTGTCTTATAGCCACCAGGCCGACTCTGGGAGCAGTCCGCTTCCTGTCCAAACCATTTTCAGATTGCACGTACTCGCTTCCTTTTGTGCAGCCTAAAGACATGGTGAGCTGGTCACGGTAGCCGAGCGGTCTAAGGCATGTACTCTCTTCGTTCGCTTGGAAACTGGGATCGTCGGTTCGAATCCCACTCAGGGCATGGATGTTTAGTTTGTGTGTGTGTGCGTTTTTCTGTGTTTGTGTACAGGTAGAGGCCTTGCGACGAGCTGATCACACGCCCAAGGAGTCCTACCGCATGTGTAAGATCTATAAAACCCGAAGTGAACGGAGAAGTTCATGGAGGTAGGCCTAGGCCCATTGGGGCTGTAGTGCCAAGGGTAAAAAGACATGGTGACCATTGGAAAGGACAACACATCATCTACGTCATTTCCATGACAATCGTCGAGCTTTTGAATCTAATTACTTCAGTTAAATACGTAAAGATTTTCCTAATATTCTTAAAAGAACACTGTACCGACCCATTTGACGTCTTCAAGACAAAGGAACGTTCCTACAGACGGTCATTTAATTGCAAAAATTACACATTTTATACAGAATAGTACGTACATACGTTACATTTGTTTCCCTTTAAACAAATATAAGTAAAAATATTCTTGTGGACAGTGCTTCGGTTAATAACATTGCAACTGTCCGAGTTGTATTACAGCTATGTGTTCTGGTGATGCCCAGTTTAGATTTCATGGCTCTTGAGAACCTTTGTAGACGAGAATGGCTTCATAAGACCGTAAATTACGATCGAATTGTCGAATTAACTTATATGAAGCCGTTTCGAAATTCAATTGTAAACTCCGTTCGAAACTGAAACAGATTTGTTTTTAAATATAATTGTATTTTGTATAATTTAATTTATAATTTTGAGGGTGAAAAGTGAAGTCAGCTTCTTTTGTCATGGATAATGTTTCACAGGTCCATGGATTGGTTTCTCAGGTGCCAGTGGGTGCCAGTTGTAAGCTTGAAGCCGTCCTGATGTCCGAGGAGCGACTGGGAGCATGAGTTCCGGCACTGCCTAGTGGCGGCTCCCTAGACTTTCTCTTGCTTGATCCCGTTGTTCTCGTAGTCGAACTAGTAGAACTAGCCATAAGGAAACCTACAACAATACACAAAATTGTTCTATCCTTCACTCTGGCATTGTCATATAACAATTATTAGAATTGAGGGTGAAATTAAGATAAAGTGGAATTCTTGCCGTACATACCCACAAAATCGAGAAACAACATCTGGATTCCTTTCAACGGCGCACTTTAAATTACATAATGTATAATTATAGGATGATTTGATAATGATCACAAATGGAAATAAAGCAGCAGTAATGGATCTAATAGATTTTCTATGTGTATTACTATGTAGCAGCACAGTCCAGTTTCATGACAGTCTAGGTAGCAGAAGCGAATGCGCATGTTCATAGGTTTGTTTTAGTAGTCAAAATGGCGACCGTGTTTGAGGGGTGTACTAACGTAGAGTAGCGTTCTGTTGTTTGCTTTTTGTGGACAAAAGAACGCAGTACAAAAGGTATTCATAAAGATATGTTTGCTGTTTTCGGTGGGAAGTGTTTGTAGCGTAAAGCGGGCCACAGCTGGTGGCAAACGTATCGCTGATGACGAAGAAGTTCAAACTGAGGTGCAGGAGTGGCTGAGACAACAGTCTAAAGACTTCCATGCTGCAGGTTTCGACGCACTGGTGAAACGATTGTACAGATGTATCAGTGGTGGAGAATATGTCGAGAAATAATTTTTTTCAGGTTCGAGTATCATGTGTTTTGCGTTTTATATCCATTTATGACCTTCTTACTGATTCTCCCTCCTAAATGCGCGTAGAATGAAGTTGTCTTGGCCTGTCTTAGGGAGCTAGCGTACTAGTGCCTTATTCTTAAGAAGTATGGAGGGTGATGCGGAAGAAAAAGTAACAGAAGAGTAGGCGAAAGGGGAAAGTCATGGGACTTGGTTCATCCTAGTCCGTCACACTAGTAATAGTATAAAAGATTATTAACGTCATCCACTGTGACTGATAAATGTGTGTTTTTTTTATCTTTCCTCGTTTACATGTTTCGGTCAGAGCGACCATCTTCAGAATGACATTATCAATACATACGGAAACCAATATTACAATGTCATAAATATAAAATGCTATCCTTTAACAATTACTCTGATGTGCATGAATTCGTTAAAATATTTATAAATTATTATTATTAGTCTATTTACAAGTCTGGTTTATTATTATTATTATTATTAGAGGGGGTGGGTTCCCCATGCACTTAGACCAGTTATTTGTCCATTGTGCGTCCCCCTTTAATTTCTACTGTCGCCGTACCCTACCGGNCGTACCTTGAGTCATGAGGTGGAAACGTTACCCCTAGACTACGGAGGCCGCTGACAGCAAGTCTGGTTTAAAAACTTTTTGTTAAATATTTGCGAGACGCTTCCTTTTTGGAGGAAGAAAGAGCATCACTTTGTTAGAAGGTCCAAGTCTTCGCCCCCGCCATAACGATAAGGACGGTGTGGAAGTGAAGACATGAGAATGGCTAGAAGAGGCTTGAGACGAGGATTGCAGAATTTTTGTTTTCTGAATTAATGGGGAAATACTAGAAGGCCCATGCATAAAAATTTGGACTGCAGGTTCAGAACCTGTCTTTACCGTCTCTGCGTTCGTGGACTCGAATATTTGCTATTTAATGTTATCCTGAACACAGCCACAGTAGAATTGTGTTCCCGCCAGAAAATAGCCTGTCTTTGGCGTTTCACATACATAATATTATTGTACACTAATTATGACTAATCTACATACTCTCGCGTATTAGTGACTAAACATGGGGTTTGTACTGATAATTAGCAGGGCCTGGATTTTGATGAGATGTCATCTTTTTTCCTTGCATCCTATTCGATGCCCGTAAATATATAAATCCCGCAGATGAGCTGCTTATTACAGAACTTTAAACTTTATAGGTAATTTGTTATCCATTTTTCGTCATGTTTAAGTTTTAGGCCTTTTTTCAGACTTTGTGTAATTTTTTGGTAAATTTTTGGAATTTTAAGGGTATATTTTATCATTTTAGCCATTTTAGGGAATTGCTCTTCATACGTTTTCTGAAATGTGGATAATATGCAAGTAAAGTGTTCTTTCTCTTTCTCCTAAGCGCCCTCTACAAAGGCAGCCTGCAGCTGCACCCCAACTACCTTCTATCACAATATGCAATAATAAGTTGTAATCCTGTCAGTCCTTTCCGTTCGTTTTGCAGAAAATGCTGACAATACATATCACAAAACATTTTAAGCTAGCAACAGCAATTTGCTTAGTTACAAATATTTCTAGTCGGAATCTTTCCCTTCATATGATATATTGTTGTTCAATAAAACTCCTTCTGTCTTCAGTTTCTTGCCCTTAACTGTACAGACAAAGTTACAGTTGGCGAAATGTTCTCAGTATGAAAAGTTCAGTTCTCTATTGCGCTAGAGTAATTAGTTTTATCGCGATACCTAAAGCAAAGCCAACTAAATCGTGTCATTTAAAGCAGATTGTAGCTGAGTTTGGAGATGATATATTTTCAATTCACGGTGACATTTGATACTGTGAGATGTGTAACGGCAGAAAAAAGATTTACGGTACAACAACATATCGGCCGCAACAAGCTCATACGAGTAGTGCAAATTTCTAACAAAAAGAAATCTGTGCAAATATTACTGGAACAGTGTTCATCAGAAAGTGAAAATAAGTCATCGGATTTTTTTCCGGAGATCTGTGTGATGCTCTGGTGTCCGCAAATATCCAATTTTGGGCTCTGAACAATGAAAAGTTGAAAATTTTTCTGGGAGTGAATTGTGGTGGTTCCATCCCGGATTAATCCACCCACAGGAAAAAGTACCTTTGCAAGTGCTACAACAGTATCACGGAAATAGCTATGAATAAAGTGCGTGGAAAGAAAATGAGACCTGCGATACGGTGGTTCTCTACGTGGCAAATGTCGTGATTGGAACCTTGGAAACTGATGGACCAGATGAAGTGTTTCTTCCTACGAGTGAGGTGGAAGAATCCGTTACTCATTCCACAATTTGTAAATTCTTTGACAGGTCCATGTTTCTACTATAACCAAAGGGTATACGGCCCCATATATTTCAAAAGCAGGCAAGTCAATGAAGTCGTTTTATACGAAATTGGTGAACGTTACTTGCCTAGCTCATGCACTGCATAGAGTGACGGAGGAAGTGAGATTAGCATTTCCTCAAGTGGATGCTCTCGTGTCGTGGACGAAGAAGATTTTCGTCAAGGCTCCAGCTCGTAAAATGCTGTTTAAGTCTATTGCTCCTGTTGTTCCAGTGCCTCTGGAACCCGTCATAACACTGTAGATTCAGTGAAGACGGAGGACGCGAGGGCAACTGAAGCTGCTCAGGAACAGTTCTCTTGCAGCGGAATGGAAAGACAGCTGGCATTCATGGAGGCACATTTCAGTTCTTTGACAGAAAGAATCAAATGCTTACAGGAAAAGGGAGCAACGCTAGAAGATTCGCTGGCTCTGGCGAAAAAAAAATAGCCAGTGATTTTGGAGAACGTCTGAAGGGACGTTGGTAAAATGGTGTCAAGACAAATAAAACATAGATAAAAACTAAGGTTATGAAACGTTATGCAGCACTTTTCGAATCCTGACAGGAGAGTCCTTAAGCACTATGAATATTGAAGAAGAACTTGCTGCCAGTGATTTGGGACACTTCAAGTACGCTCCCATTAGGACTGCAGATGTGGAAAGGAGTTTCTCCAAGTACGAGTATGTGCTGTCGAACAATTGACGCTCACTCACCTTCGAGAACCTCCGCATGTTAACTATCATCTATCGCAAATCTGAATGAAGTCACACTTGAATACTGGAATATATGCCGTATATCTACATTCTAACACGGTAGGAAAAAATCGTATAAACGCATTTAGTTTCAAATTAATCATTTATTGCTTAATTTTCAATATAATAACGAGGACGAACTTAAAAAGAGTAACGATTTGTTCACAGTGTTAATACAGATTAAAAATACACTTTAGAATGCGAGTAATTAGTAGATTTTCCACGATATGTTACATTTTAGGTCATATTTTTTAAACTTTTTTTATTTTCTGAATTTTTCGGTCATTAAATTGGGATTTTTTTTTTATAAAATTTAGGTGTGATTACTGTGTAGAGTCTTGATTTCGGACGACATTTTGAGCTTCGTTATTTATTTATTTATTTATTTATTCTACATTTGTTTATTGGTCATGGTGGTTGTTCCAGCCAAAAATGAGTGATGTTTGTATTATATAATTTGTTCAATTAAATGTATCTTTTCAGTTTATTAATTGTGAATGTTCCACTTGTAGTTTAACTTGCACTCCCCGTTTGGGTCCCCTTACTTGATCTACGGTACGTAGGGTTGTTTACAAATAGGCCCAATGATAAGGTTAAAGCCGGGGGGGGGATACACAGTCATAACTTCTTTCAGTTTACAGGAGATTAAATTTAAAATAGTTCTTCTTCGATTCTTTGCACACGTACCTGGAGGTTTATATCCATGTCGACTGATGTATTTGTCCCATAACATGCAAGCAATGTTTCTCTTCATATCAAACATGACAAAGATGAAGGCTCCTTGTAATCCATTGAAGAGAATGAATGGGTACCACAGGAAAGGCACACGTGCAAAGGCTGCTATAAATCCGAATACCCACGTGAGGCCCATGATGACAAACAACTTCAGATAAAGGTAGAATCGAGCCTGGTCTTTCCTGCACAGTAATAAGAGAAAACAAGTTGTACAGGGTTCAGCATATGTGGAAGAGAGTACAATATACGTTATGAAAAATCATACGCTCTTTTGTTCACTTGTATCAAACTGGTTCTAAATTTACCATGCAGACTTATGTTGCGTAAATCAAAAAGCAGTTCACTTCTATCAGTATTACAGTTTCTTTCAAAATATGGCCAGAGAGAGATACATAACTCTTCTCTCTTCTCTCTTATTTTTTATCGTTCACCCCACCTGGTTATTGTTTACCTACATGAGGTCTGACATTCCTGACTACAGTATTTGGTCATCTACGTCATAAAATCTTTTTTCAATTGACCTAATCCTTCCAGCCGCACTATGACCCTGGGGTCGACTCAGCCTCTAACAGAAACGAATACCAGGAATCTTCCTGGGGGTAACAGGCGGCCGGCGCGTAAGGCTGACAACCCTACCGCCGTCTGTGAGCCGATTGTCTAGATAATGTGGGACCCTCAACGTCTCACAACCCTATGGGCCTTCACGGCCTGGTACAGGGATAGCTTTACCTCAGCAATTCAGAAGGTACATTTACGTTCATTTCAGTTCCATGGGTGTTAGGGTGCGAAACAGCTAATGAAGTGTCATTAAATACAGATTTTACATAATACAGTCTCTCTTACAAAATCGGAGCCGTCAAGTGTCAGGAAACAACACAGAAGCGGACGCAAGGCAGTATACACTAGCAAACGTGCCATGGCGCAGTTCTGCACCTCCTGCAGAGGAAATGCCAATTTTAAATCGGTTTCTGCTGTTACTATTTTAAGTTTAATTAGGTAACGCACAGAGCACATTTCCTGATATAGTAGTATGGCAGAGTGGACAGCATACACCCTCAAATAAATGTCAAGTTGAGCTATATTTTAGTCACACTTCTCTCCAAGCTAAGCAGCTCTATGAAGAAAGCGGTCTTCTGGGATTTGGCACCGTGTATATGTGGTGTTAACCGACGTTTCGGAGGAACGTATCGCCCCCATCTTNAAAAGATAAAGCAATCCCTGTAACAGGCCGTGGAAGCCCATAGGATTGTAAGACGTCAAGATAATCGGCTCACAGATGGCGGTAAGTTTGTCAGCTTTGCGCGCCGGCCGCCCTTTACGCCCCAGGAAGATTCCTGGTACTCATTTCTGTTACGGGCTGAGTCGACCACAGGGCCATAGTGCGGCTGGAAGGACCAGGTCAATTGAAAAAATCCACCTCATCGGGACTTGAATTCGCGACCTTTATACTTTTAGTATAATTCCTCAACCAACTACGCTACCGTGTGCCCCACATTCCCTTGTACGCAACACTAAAACTAATTTGCACATAACGAAAAATGTTCTCTCTTTTTTCCTTATATAAATGTCTGATGTTCGCAACGAAGTCCATTAATGATGTGGGTCGAATTTTGAGATGGGCGGTCGTAACATTAATACAAACTGTAGGCATAAACACATCTGCTTCCATCTATCTCGACTCAGTACTCAGAAAATGAGGATTATGAAATCATCTAATGAGACCAGGTTATCTGCTTAATTAAGTTATTTTCCTATCCTTTGCTCTATTTCGATTTACTTTTACAATAATTACAGTCGGTATGTATTTGTCCGTCTCCTATGTAGAGAGTGGGGACACACGGTAGCGTAGTTAGCTGAGGCACTATGCTACAAGCCGGGAGGTTGCGGGTTCGAGTCCCGATGAGGTGGATTTTCTTTTCGATTCCAGCCGCAATATGGCCCTGGGGTCGACTCAGCCTCTAACAGAAATGAGTACCAGGACTATTCTTGGGGGTAAAGGGCGGCCTGCGGGTAAGGCTGACAAACTTACCGCCATCTTTGAGCCGATTGTCTAGATAATGTTGGACCCTCAACGTCTCAAACCCTATGGGCCCCCATGGTCTGTTACAGGGGTAGCTTTTATCTATGTAGAGCGTGAGCCCAAAGGCCCTGTGCGCCTACCGTAGACGTTGAGCATATTCAAAGAGTCTCTGTGCTTTAATACAGATACAATTCTCATCCATACGTAACTTAAAATAACGTACGTGGGTGTAGACACGCATCTTGTTTGCAAAGACAAGCGACAGTTAAATCATAGGGATATGCCTCATTAAATTTGTAAATGGCTTCCTTCACTTCAACAAGAGTGTGATGACTTCCTTTGTAAACTGTGCTTTCCATTTCTGCCCCCAGATATTAAGCAAGGCCGTCAAATTAGGTGACCATGGTGGCCAGATATCTTCTGACATCATTCTGTCCCCGAGCACATCGCGCAGCAGCGCCGTGGATACACGATCTAGGTGTGCAGTAGCGCCGCCCTGTTGGTGGTAGCCGCGTGAAATTTCGTCCTTGAAGATTTCTCTTTTCACTTTCACTTCCAAAGGACTACACGGCGTTATATCCCAGCTGATAGAACTCTTTATAACCACTGCTGTGAGAATCCTACATCCTACATCCTCGTCCTTATTTAAATATCCAGTGAAGCGGTATGGAATCAGTCAATTCATACACTGGTCATATCGTGTAAAAGTAAAGTAAAAAGTAAAGCTATCCCTGTAAGAGGCCATGAAGGCCCATAGGGTTGTGAGACGTTAAGGGTCCCACATTACCTTGATAATCGGCTCAGAGATGGCGGTAAGGTTGTCAGTCTTACGCGCCGGCCGCGCTTCACTCCCCAGGAAAATCATTCCTGGTACTCATTTCTGTTAGAGACCGAGTAAACCCCAGGGCCTAGTGAGGCCGGAAGGATTAGATCAATTGAAAAAAATCCAATGACCTCATCGGGACTTGAACCCGCGACCTTCCGGCTTGTAGCATAGTACCTTAACCTCTACGCCAGGGGTCTCCAAACTTTTCGAACCGCGGGCCACATTAGGTAATTCAGCACTTTCAACGGGCCGGATAAATGAGAAATTAATAACTCTAGGTATATGAGTTTTATTGAAAGCACAGAATTTCATAAACTAAATACAAAGTACGTGAGAATAAATTATCGTATATTAATGACCTACAGACAGTAGCAGCAAATGCTCATATTTTCATCACAAATTATATTAAAACAATTAATNAACAGATTTCGAAACAATCTAATTTCCTGAGCACTGGAATCCAAATCAGCAAATCGCTTCCGAAATTGTTCTTTCAAACCTGAAATGACTAAATTTGCAAACGAGGAAGGAAATTCTGCTTCACCCTTTTTATGCAACTCTGCTCAGTATAGCATATGAACAAAGTTACAATTTTTCACTTGGCTTTCCAGAAGTATCAACTTTGCTCTGAATGCCTTGATAAGTGCAAATAAATCGCAGACTAAGTTACTTTCACCCTGCAACTTTAAATTCAAATGGTTCATATGGTTCACCAGTTCAGCAAAACTGCTGATTTCCAAAGCCACTTGGTATCTGATAAAAGTGGTTCGTGATGGTTTTTCTCGTTAAGAAATATATCAGTTTCATTCCTGAGCTGAAAGAAGCGCGAAAGAACCTTTCCACAGCTAAGCCATCGAACTGCAGTATAATATGTCGGGTCAATAAGCTCGGAATCACATTTACCAGTACTCATTGGAAAATTAGTTAAATTGGGGCATTTCTGCACAATTACCTTTTCTTTCATTCAGGATATTTCAACGGAGCTTTGAATCCGTGACCTTTTGCAGTGTGCGTGAAACTTACCGACCGGTTACGCCCGAGACCTCATTCTGTTTTCTGATAGTTCCCTTCAAGTCGGTGGAGCTTCTGGCTGAAGTTTGTATGAGTTCATCCCTTGTCTTATCTCGGATATACCGCGCACCCTGACGCCGTGCCTGCCAGATCCAGTAGACTGTGTTGGCAAACAGCCCCGAGTTCACCATCAGCAGAACGAATAGAGGCATCGCAAGAAAGAGGCCTAGACCTCCTCGGTTACCGAACCAACATACCTGCCACACACAACAACAATACTTGCGGAATTCTCTGCTGGACGTGTCCTTGCTATTCCGTCCATAAGTAGTCATGTGGTCACAGAAACATATGCACTTCAGTTGCAGCATTTATGGCGTAAAATGATGGTAATTAGGTAGAATGGAAGTTTTCGAATAATATTATATTGTAGCATCCTGTTGCACTTCATTTATTGTTCAATAGATGTCACTGGTTCACTTCTTACGTGCAACACGTCATTCTAAATCTCATTTAAAAGTTAATAAGATCTAAAAGTTTGTGACGATGGTACATTGCTACAAGTATCATGCTTTCGGACATTATCCATTGTCTTGTCTATATTTAAAAACCGTCTTAAATTTCGACAAGACGATGGGTAATGTCCAAAAACATGATACTTGTACCATTTAAAAGTTACTTATATCACACACTTATTTACAATTTCTGTACATTGAACNACAATGCGTCCTTTTAAAATTTATTTACAATTTCTGTACATTGAACTACATTTTTCGGCCGACATTAGCCATCATCAGGTGTTAAAAAAACGTTGGTTGAAACTGCAGCGTTTTCGTTTTGTGATTCTAATATTCGAGGTATAGTCCCATCTACGCTTTCGTGTATTCCATTGTGCTGCGTGGCTCATCCTGTTGTGTTGTCTGTCTAGACTACAAGTGTGAGTGAATAAGTTTCCAAAAGCAGATTCCTGATACTAATTCATGGAACTGAATTATTTGGTAGACAAAAGGAACGTCATATAAGAATGTTTATTGCTTCAGACATTGTACTTCATCCTGAGGATTCTTCCATACACAACAAATCATCATCAGAATCATTTAGCCTTACCAAAAGTAACGATTAAACTTGCAGGAACAGCTTGAAGGTGCAGCTTGTCTTGCTTCTCGACAGGAAATTGCACCTTCAAGCTGTTCCTGCAAATTAAATCATTAACAAGTGCAGCAGGATGGCCGAGTATAACATTATCACATATAATATGATAAAAGGAACAGATTAAATTTTCATCTAAATATTTCAGTAGAGTGGGAGCCGGGATAGCGCAGTTGGTATAGCGACTGTCTACGGGCTGGACGACTGAGGGTCGGAGTTCGAGTCCCGGTAGGGTCAATCCCCACGTCGTCCAGACCCGCTCTGGGGTTCACTCAACCTCCTATCCAATGGGTATCAGGGGCTCTTTCTCCGGGAGTAAAGCGACCTAGGCGCGAAGCTGACCACTCAACTCCAGCTAATGCCGAGGTAAAGAAAAGTGGATCTATACATCCACTCCCCCATACGCCTTCATGACGTAGCACGGGAACAAATTTTCCTTTACCTTTATATCAGCAGATTGTAAAAATATTATAATACCTGTTTAGAGAGACTGGCAGATGAGATGAGCGTTAAAATATTATGGAACAATATTTGTAGAGGTCGCTGATGAGAAGGATGGTTAGGCTATGTGTTTTGGAGACGGAACCAAAAGACTCCTAGGAAATGTGTTATCTTAGCGTATAGTACAATATTTGATGTCGCAGTTTCATACATTTTAGTATTTAAGTTTCATAAGATAGGATAAAAACGAAGAAAAAAACTCCGTGGCCTGTAGTACGCAAGCGAAATATACCGACCAAGCGACCACCGCTTGTCGACGAAGTTAGTGCCAACTTTTGCGGATAGTGTGTGTTACACGGTCAGCGCAACGGATCCCCACGGCCGTTAATCTCGGTTTTCTAGACCGGAGCCGCTATTTCCTTGAAGTAGCTCCTCACTTATCCTCAAGAGGCTGAGTGGACCCCGTTCGAGACCCACTACTTCTCAGAAAATCTGGTAGCGCCGGGAATCGAATCCGGTCCTCTGGATTTGTAGTCAGGAACTCTGACCACTAGACTAATTCACTAAATTTTCGAGAAAAATACAGCAAAAACGAATAAAACCCAGGCGGTTATCAGGTCACCAGCCGCAGGTAACACTTACCTGTCCTCTTCCAAAATACGGCTTCACAGCTCCATCATCTGTGCTGAGGTCCACGGTTAGAGCCAAGAGTGCTATGAGCGCTGAAGTGCCCCAGGCATACCCTGCGTATCTGCAGTGCGTTTTCAAGCCCCCACTACCCCGCAAGGCAGATCTTGAGAATGTCCTCCATACGTCCACACTCATGACGTTCATCCAGAAGAATGCAGCCAGGAAGCAATAGTACTCCAGCACCGCGAACCCGATGCATACCCCGAGCGGAACCTCAAACGCGGGATTCACAGCAAGTAGGAAACCGGCTTGTGCAAACAGAATAGCCCATGACAGTGAAAGCAAGTTCCTTCCGGGTAAGTTACACAGCTTTGGAAGTGCATAGTAAATTCCGATGTGTAAGATAAGGCATATAACGGAAACTGAAAGACAGAACTGCGTAAGGTAGCCCTCATACGCTCCCGAAATTAGGTCATCATTGTCTTCATCGTACTTTATTGCGCAAACAATGGCCGTGTAATCCTCCAGAATTTCAAATAAGTCAAAAATGTGACCTACATAGAGTGAATTGTTGCCTGTGTACTGAAGAGAACCGTTGTCGAGAATGAGGAACTCCGAGGCAGATAACGTGATGGTCGGACAAGTGTGGTTCAGCATTCTACTGGACCTGGAAAACAAAATTAATGACTTTGTTTTGAAACATTGTTTTACTGAGGTTTGATTCTGTTTCACATTTTGGCGGATAAAGACGTTCTCTTTCGAACTCTCACAAAATGTTGTTTCTATCATTTTACGTTGCCGGTGATAACACATTTAAACTTACATATATTGAATGTATATTTGGGAATGACGATAACAGCTCAAAACGTGATTAGGAGGAAATTAAGAGGCGATTGAATTCGGTAATGCTTGATACCATTCAGCCCAGAACCTTTTGTCTTCCCATCTGCTGTCCAAAAACATAAAAATTTGAATATACAAAACTATAATTTTGCTGGTGGTTCTGTATGGGTGTGAAACTTGGTCTCTGACATTAAGGGAGAAGGGTATTTGAGAACAGGGTGTTGAGGAGAATATTTGGACCAAAGAGGGATGAAGTGACAGGAGGTTGGAGGAAACTGCATAATGAGAAGCTTCATAACTTGTACTCTGCTCCAAGTATACTTAGAATGATCAAGTCAAGGAGAATGAAGTGGGCAGGGCATGTAGCACGAATGGGGTAGAAGAGGAATGCATATAGGATATTGGTGGGAAATTCAGAAGGAAAGAGACCACAAGGAAGACCAAGGCGTAGGTGGGTGGACGATATTAAAATAGATCTTAGAGAGATAGGATGGGATAGTATGGATTAGATTTATCTGGCTCAGGACGGCTCTAGTGAACACGGTTATGAAACTTCGGGTTCCATAAGTTTCTGGGAAATTCTTGAGTAGCTACAGATTTGGCTTCCCCTCAAGAAGGGATCAGCTCCATAAGTAAGTAAGTACGTATAAGGAATGTAAAGATTTCCATTCTTACGTACATTGTTTTGAAGGGAAGCAACTGAAGACCACGAAAACAAAATGTGTATTAGAGCCTCGCTCATTTGCGAAGTGCTGTGTACGAGAGCTCAGAAAGTGAAGCAAGGAAGAGGATTGTACCAATTGATAGCCATAAGGACCGAGACAGATTCTGGTGAGAACTCTCACTCTAATCCTCGTACCCTATATGAAAGTGTAATGCATGCTATTCTGTCGTTATATGTGTTACAGCACGAGTTCATAGCTGTTATGAGTAGGAGCAGAAGATGGCTGTAGTGGAAAGTATGTTTCAGCAAGTATTGCGATATTCACTTTTAGAGATAACTGATCATACACGTTTAATGGATGTTGTTATTCTCCCGAATTTATTATTTATATATTATTAATTTACTTGCTTACTTAATCATGGAGCTGAACCCTTGTGGAGGAGCCGCCAATTCTGTAGCTACTCAAGAATTTCACAGCATTTTATGGAAGCCGAAGGTTCATTGCCGTGCCCAAAAGAGTGTAACCGTCCTTCTTCGGTTCTGCTAGCTCCGGTAGAGCAATCCGACTCCTCTCAGGGCGTGTTGACAGGCCACGACTTGGGTGATTAGTGGGG